>NW_023623057.1:0-4489 GCF_014905685.2 Nematolebias whitei | reverse complement strand
TACCCACAGACATGTTGCTTGGCTGAAGCAAACTATCAGGTTTTAAACGAGGTCAATGTGGGTAAACCCAGAACAACAGCAGTCTCAGAAAAGTTTATAAAAATATGTTTATTTAAACCAGGGAAGGATGGGTTCGGGATCTGAAAGTGGTAAGAACGAGGATTAGTTTTCTGTGGAGCAGATTCATCAGGTAAGTTGGAGTGCAATGTCTTCTTACAGGTGGGTGCAGAGTCTTCAGCTCTGAAGGCGTTTCCAGGTTCCAGGTGTATTTACAGGTGCATGTGTACAGGTGAATATTTACAGGTTTGTGGAGGAGGCAGACAGGCAGCGTGCAGATGGTCTCAGGTGAGTTGCTCTCAGATCTCAGGGGAGTGTTTCTCAGGAGGCTCAGGGAGTTCCACTCTGGAGGCAGGTAAATAAACAAACAGTAACAGGCACAGATAACCAAGGCTAAGTTCAGGCTGAGCTGCTTTTACCAAACATAAGCGTTGCTTCAGCGAAGTCCTTCTTCTTCTTCTTCTTGGTTTTTATTGGCGGTTGGCAAAAAACTTTAAGTAGCATTACCGCCACTTACCGGTATGGAGTGTGGTTCGAAATGGTCTATATACTTTCGTTTTCTACTTAATCCCTCCATTAATTCCTGATTAAACATACACACTTACTTATATAACCTAACTTGCATATAGTTATATATCTTTCTCTACTCAGATTCTATGGAATAACTTTGTTTTTTTAAGATACCGAATAATTATTTGAATATGTCTACTTCCCAGATCTCTCCTCACAAATTCTATTAAATTAAACTTTTCTTTACTACCTTCGCACTCTTTCAACATGCATCTTCTCTCTTCTTCATATTTACAACACTCTAAAATAACATGTTCTATTGTTTCAAACTTCTCACAATACCCACATTTTCCATTTTTATGCTTCTGTATTTTAAAAAGCGAATAATTAAGCCCTGTATGACCGAACCTTAACCTTGTTATTATTCTTTCCTCCTTCCTACTTCTTCTTCCTCTTCTTTTCCTTCCCACAGCCTTCTGAATTTTATAAAACCACCTTCCTGTTAATCCTTCGTCCCACCTTCTCTGCCATATTTTCTTCAGTTCTTCTTTGACTTTACTTTTCCCTTCAGAGTTACTCATCCTAACTGTGAAACTAATAGGATTATGTGTTGCCTTCTTTGCCGTTTTATCAGCCTTCTCATTTCCTACTAACCCTATATGTGCTGGAACCCACACAAATATCACTACTAACCCCATATTTTGTATTCTAAACAGAGTATGATATATTTCTAATAAGATATCCATCCTACTATCTGTGTTATTATATTTTATACTTATCAAAGCTGAACTTGAATCTGAGCAAATTATTGCTTGCAATGGTTTTACATCCTTTATCCATTGTAATGCCAAAAGTATTGCTAACAATTCTCCTGTATAAATTGATAACCTATCCGTGACTCGCTTCCCTATATTCACATTGAATTCTGGGATTGTAAATGCTATTCCTATTCTTCCGTCAATTTTTGATGCATCTGTATAAATTTGAACATGTCCATAATAACTATTTAAATGCAATTGCACTGCAAACCTATCTATTACATGTGATTTTTCCTGTTTCTTTGCCATTATTGATAAATCTACTATAGTTTCTGGTAGAATCCAGGGTGGTATAACTGATATTGGATCTGATTGACTAATTTCTAAAGTGTCCACTTTTAGTTCCTTTAAGTCCTTTTCAATTTTCCATCCATAACTTCTCATCTCTTTCTTTTCTTTTTCCCAACATGGTTTTAGAATTTCCTGAGTTGGATGTCCTTCCTTATTGCCCATCAAATTTAACCAGTAATTAATTCCTAACTTAGTCCTCCTTAAATCTAGTGGCATTTCCCCCGTTTCTACTTCTAATGCTGCCGTTGGTGTTGTTTTGAATGCTCCAGTACATAATCTTAGTGCTTGATGTTGAATACTGTCTAATTTATCCAAATGAGTTTTGGCTGCTGAACTGTACACTAAGCATCCATAATCAATGTCAGATCTAATTATCCCCATATATATCTGCTGTAACGATTGTCTCTCTGCTCCCCAATCATTACCCACCAAACATCTTAATATATTCAACTTTCTCTTACATTTATCGACAATCTTTTGGATGTGAATATTCCACTTTAATTTTTCATCAAACCACAAACCTAAGAATTTTATACTCTTTACCTGTTCGATTTTTTGATTATATAATTTTAATTCTATTATCTTATTTGTTTTTGTTTTTTTTTGAAAATATAATTACCTTCGTTTTGTCCACTGAGAATTTGAATCCCCATTGCCTTGCCCACAACTCTATATTAATAATAGCCTGTTGCATTTTTTTAACTATAAACTCCACATTCTTTCCTCTTTTCCAAATAGCTCCATCATCTGCAAAGAGTGAACAGCCCATGTCCTTTCCAATATCTACAAATATGTCATTTATCATAATCGAAAACAATAATGGACTTATTATACTCCCCTGCGGTGTGCCATTTTCCACTGCATATTTATCTGAAACTACCTCCCCTATTCTTACTTGTAATTTTCTGTTTGTTAAAAAGTCTTTAATCCATTCATATATTTTCCCTTGTATCCCTAATTTGTATAATTTAATTAATAAACCCTCTACCCACATCATATCATACGCTTTTTCAATATCAAAAAATACTGCCACTACACTTTCCTTGTTTACTTGTGCTCTTCTTACTTCATGCTCTAAGCATAACATTGCGTCATTAGTACTCCTACCTTTCCGAAAACCACTTTGATAATTAGAGATATATCCCTTTTTATTCAAATAATACACTAATCTACTATTAATCATTTTTTCCATTATCTTGCATAAATTTGAAGTTAATGCTATTGGCCTATAACTTTCTGGTTTTGAATGATCTTTTCCTGGTTTAGCTATTGGTACAATAAGAGATTCCTTCCATAACTCTGGCAATTTCCCCTCCTCCCATATTTTATTAAACAATGTCAATATTATCATTTTTGACTTCTCACTTAGTTGGTTTATCATTCTATACCAAATTTTATCTTTACCTGGCGCCGTGTTTTTGGTATTTTTAAGCACTTTATTTAATTCCACTTTGGTAAACTCCACGTTCAAAAAATTATTTGTATCTTCCTCACTCTCCATTAAATTTTTATACTTAAGGACAGTACATTCTCTTCCTTTTCTTCCCTCCTCGCTAACATTATTTGTACTATGTATCTTACTAAATACTTTAGCCAATACCTCAGCTTTATCCTCATCCCTAATTATATCCTCATTCTCAACTTTTAATACAGGATAATCAAATTCTCTTTTAACTCCATTCATTTTTTTAATTATTTTCCAAATCTTCTCAATTTTTGTATCTCTTCCTATTGTACTACAAAAATTTCTCCAATAATCTCTCTTAGCTGTCTTTATAATCCTCCTTACTAGTGCTTGCTTCCTTTTATACTCAATTAAGTTCAAATAAATTGGGTTACGTTTTAATACCTTCAAGGCTTTATTTCTTAATTTAATTGCATCTTTACACTCACTAGTCCACCATGGCACCTTTTTCTTATCATTATTACTCCCTGACTTTTTTATAGAATTTTCTGCAGCTTCCATTATTATCTTTGATATACTCTCATTTACTTCATTTATATTCATATTAAAATCTACCTTATTTAAATACATTTCACTTAAATACCTAAACTTACTCCAATCTGCCTTATTAAAGTTCAATCTTTCCCCTCTATTTTATATTTATTTCCTATTATTCCTACCCTTATAGTTATAGGATAATGATCACTGCCTACTGTATTTTCTTTATCAACTGACCACTCACAGATACCAGCAATATCATTCGATACTATTGTTATATCTATAGTTGATTCCGTCCCCGTTTTAACATTGATTCTTGTTCCGCTTCTCTCATTGATACATACCAAATTTTTCAATTCAATTACTTCTTCTATAATCTGCCCATTTTTATCATTACTATTACCCCACATTGTACTTTTTGCATTGAAATCCCCACACCAGATTACTCTCCCCTCCAAATAATCTAATAGTTCCCCCATTATTTCAACCGATAATGATTTACATGGATTATAGAAATTTATTATTTTAAATTTACGTCCCTGCTCCCATACCTCAATTACTATGAATTCTAGCTCTTTCCCTTTTCCTACAACCTGATATTGTACCCCTTGTTTTATAAATATTCCACATCCTCCTCCCCCTCCTTCTTCACGATCTCTTCTTACACTAACATAACCCCTAATCACAAAATCTAATTTTGCTTTTAACCACGTTTCCTGCACACATATTACATCCGGTTCGCTTTCAAGTTCTTCAATATAACCTTTAAATTCTTGTCCATTAGCTATCAGGCTTCTAGCATTCCATTGAAGTATTAGCATAAACTACTTTCACCTGCTGTTCCCGACTTCTTATCCTCCTCTAACTTTTT
>NW_023623056.1:0-4490 GCF_014905685.2 Nematolebias whitei | reverse complement strand
CGTCGTTTCCGGGTCTCGTACTATCTGGGTATCCTGAGCTTATGACAGAAATGCTCCAGCCAAACCAGACCCAGAACGAGACCAGGAGCGAGCAAGCTTCCTCCCCTTCTCAAACAGAACGAATCAACCAATTGGAAGAGATGCTGAAACAAGTCTTGACCCAGCAACAAAAGACCCAGTCCAACCTTCAGGAGCTCGGAGGTATGGTCTTCTCTATTAATCAAAGACTTTCACCTTCTTCCACCACAGCTTCAGCTGTTCCACCTGAGCCGAGTCCAGTCTGTACTTGCCCCGTTACCAACCACACAAACCAACAAGTTCTCGTAAAACCTTCTGAGCTGTTCTCCGGGGACCCTGATCTCTGTGAGGGCTTTCTCCTTCAATGCAGACTCGCCTTTAAAGGAGCTCCTCAACTCTACGCCACAGACACCGCGAAAATTACGTATTTCATCAGTCAGCTTAAAGGTAACGCTCTCCGGTGGGCAACTTCTTTCCTACATCATCACAACCTGGATACAGTTTCTTTTGATATTTTACTCACCGAGTTCCGTAGGATTTTCGACCGGCCATTGCAGGAACCCAATGCGGAGAAGCGACTTCTGGGTTTACGTCAGGGCCGGCGACCTGTATCTGAATACGCTCTCGACTTCCGCATTCTCGCCGCTCAGACCGGGTGGAACGAGAGAGCCCTACAAGGTACCTTTTTAAACTCATTGTCTGACTATATTAAGGACCAGATTGCCGCACGAGACGAGCCACCAAGTTTCGACGCATTAATAAACTTAGCCATATCCCTTGACGAACGCCTACGGGAGCGCAGAAAGGAACGGGACTACAACTCCCAGAGATCCACAGCTTCCGGTTCCTCTCCGTCATCAGGTGGGTCCCGCAACTACAAACACTATTTTGAAAACTACAAATCCCAGAGTTTCCCAGTCTCCACTCCGACAACTGTGCCTGCGATACCAGAACCTGAACCCATGCAGGTGGGACGCACCCGATTGACTCCCGATGAGAAACAAAAACGTAGAGAGGCCAACTTGTGTATTTACTGTGGGAGGGATGGACATTATATTTCTGCTTGCCCGTTTCGGGGAAACGAAGGCGCCCGCCAATAAATAGAGAAATATTGGTGGGCACTTCCTCTTTTTCTTCTCTACAGAGACTATCATTACCCACTGTTATTCAAGTTAATCAGAATCGTTTTTCAGTTCTTGCTCTAATTGACTCAGGCGCAGAGCAAAATTTATTAAGCCTTAATCTAGTCAAAAAGTTTTCTTTACCCATTCAAGAAATTCAACCAGTTTACATAGCTGGAGTCACCGGTGAGACCCTGGCCCAGATCCGCTTTAAGACTGAGGCTCTGCATCTAATAACGTCTGGGAACCATCACGAAAACATTAATTTCTTTGTATTTGACTCACCCAACACTCAATTAATTTTAGGATACCCCTGGTTAAAAGATCATAATCCACATATTAATTGGGAATTGGGGAGGGTGGAGAGATGGAGCAACAAGTGTCTAAAACACTGTCTTCGCTCAGGTATCTCCAACTCCTCTAGTTTTGACATGACCAAAGAGGAGATTGATTTGTCTGCCATTCCCTCTAACTACCATGATTTAGCGCAAGTATTCAGCAAACAGAAAGCCTCATCTCTACCTCCACACCGTCCGTACGACTGCTCCATTGACCTCCTTCCTGGAGCCCCCCTACCCTCCAGTCGACTCTATAATCTCTCAGGCCCAGAGAGGGACTCCATGAAAAAATACATTGAGGAGTCTCTCGACTCCGGGATCATTCGCCCGTCCACCTCTCCTGTGGGGGCAGGGTTTTTCTTCGTCACAAAGAAAGATAAAACTCTCCGCCCCTGTATTGATTACCGGGGTTTGAACAACATAACGGTAAAAAATAAATATCCCCTACCTTTAATTGATTCCATCCATGAACAGTTGCAATCTGCCACCATTTTCACCAAGTTAGATTTGAGGAATGCATACCATTTAGTTCGCATAAAGCATGGTGATGAATGGAAGACAGCCTTCCGAACACCCCTGGGTCACTTCGAGTACCTGGTCATGCCTTTCGGACTAACCAATGCCCCTGCTGTTTTTCAGGCCTTAGTTAATGATGTCCTAAGAGATTTTATTGGAGATTTTGTTTTCATCTACCTAGATGACATTCTTATTTACTCCCACGACAAAAACAATCACATAGCGCAAGTCAGGACGGTACTACAGAGACTTTATGAGAATCAATTGTTCGTAAAAGGAGAGAAATGTGATTTTCATGTTCCCTCTGTATCCTTTTTGGGTTTTATCTTCGGGGAGGGACATTATAGAACGGACCCCGAGAAAACCAAGGCAGTGGTGGAGTGGCCCGTCCCAGAGACCAGAAAGCAATTGCAACGTTTTCTGGGTTTCGCAAATTTCTACAGGCGCTTCATAAAGGATTATAGTCGCATCGCCGCACCTCTGTCTCAGCTTACCTCCATCAACAGGACTTTTAGATGGACCCCTGAGGCAGATGCAGCATTCTGTAGACTTAAAGAACTTTTTTCATCCACACCCATCCTTTGCCATCCAGACCCCAAACATCAATTCATTCTAGAAGTGGATGCATCTGACACTGGGGTAGGAGCTGTTCTGTCCCAAAGGTCACCCAGAGACAATAAGGTTCACCCATGCGCCTTTTTCTCTCGACGCCTATCATCTGCAGAAAGAAACTATGATGTGGGTAACCGGGAGCTGTTAGCGGTTAAGTTGGCATTAGAAGAATGGCGCCATTGGCTCGAAGGTACTGAAATTCCTTTTTTGATATGGACTGATCATAAAAACCTCACATATTTAAGAGATGCCAAACGGTTGACCCCCAGACAGGCACGCTGGTCACTATTCTTCAATCGCTTCAATTACACTTTAACTTTCAGACCCGGTTCTAAGAACACCAAACCTGATGCTCTCTCTCGTCAGTTTTCCCCTCCAGATGTTCCTGACACCGAAGAGAACATCATCCCTCCAGTCTGCATTGTCGGGGCACTCACCTGGTCTATTGAAAGAGAGGTACGTGAGGCTCATGAGACTGAACCTGACCCTGGCACTGGACCCCCTGGAACTCTTTTTGTCCCCTCAACTATGAGATCGAAGGTACTCGAATGGTTACACACCAACAAACTGTCTTGTCACCCCGGCACCTCGCGCATGCTGTCTTTAACTAAGACTCACTTCTGGTGGCCTACACTTACTCAAGACGTGAAAGAATTTGTCTCAGCATGTTCAACATGTGCTCGTAATAAAACAGGAAACCAACCTCCTGCCGGACTTTTGCAACCCCTGCCTACACCCAGCCGTCCATGGTCTCACATATCAGTAGATTTTGTCACAGGCCTGCCTCCATCGGAAGGTAACACAACTATTCTAACAGTCATTGATAGATTTTCGAAAGCAGCCCACTTCATCCCTCTTCCCAAACTTCCTTCCGCCCTAGAAACAGCTCAACTTCTTGTACAGCATGTTTTCAGGATCCACGGTATTCCCTCTGATGTGGTATCGGATCGAGGCCCCCAATTCATCTCTCAAGTATGGCGCTGTTTTTGTAATACTCTAGGGGCTTCCTCCAGTCTCACCTCCGGTTACCACCCCCAGTCCAACGGTCAGGCGGAACGTTGTAATCAGGAACTGGAGTCCACCCTACGCTGCATCACAGAACTTAACCCCTCAGCCTGGAGTCAGCACCTGGTTTGGGTGGAGTACGCCCACAACTCTCATAAATCTACAGCCACAGGTATGTCACCTTTTGAAGCCTCTCTTGGATACATGCCTCCTCTTTTTCCCAGCCAGGAGACTGACATCTCAGTACCCTCCGTACAACATCACTTCCGCCGTTGTCGACGCATCTGGCGCCAGGCCAAGGCATCGCTGGTACGCACCGCTGCCCAAAACAAAAAATTTGCCGATCGCCATCGTTCTGCTACACCACCCTACCAAGTGGGCCAAAGGGTATGGCTTTCCACCAGGGACATCCACCTGAGGGACACTCCCAGGAAAATGGCTCCCCGGTTTATCGGTCCTTTCCCCATCATCAAGATAATCAACCCCTCTGCCGTAAGACTTCAACTTCCTAGCTCCATGAGGATTCATCCCACGTTCCACGTTTCTCAGATCAAGCCTGTCTCCGAAAGTCCTTTGTGCCCACCTGCCGACCTCCCTCCACCCGCCCGGTTGATCGACAACCATCCAGCCTTCACAGTCCGGACCATCCTGGATGTGCGACGCCGAGGACGTGGTTACCAGTACCTAGTTGACTGGGAGGGATATGGTCCTGAAGAAAGATCTTGGATCCCTCGTTCTTTCATACTGGATCCAAGCCTCATCTCTGCCTTCTTCAAGGCCCACCCCGAGAAGCGCCTCAGGTCGTCTGGAGGCGACTCTTGAGGGGGGGGTACTGTAAGAGTAGTTCTTGCTGCAGCCCCAAGATGGCCGCCAATCACCA
>NW_023623055.1:0-4490 GCF_014905685.2 Nematolebias whitei | reverse complement strand
GAACTCGTGAAAATTGTATGCATATATCTCGAATATGTACTACTACATATTGGTGGCCCGCTACGTGCTCATAAATGACTGTAAAAACGTGTAAAATTGATTTTTAAATGTTGGCATGTTGATAAAACAACAGTTTATCAGCTGTGATTGAAACGCAGCCGGAGCTGCGCGCTTGGAGCCCGGCTCTGCAACTTTACGCTGTGTTACGCTGCATGTTTTAAGCGTGTTGGTCTGTGATGCTCAGGAAGCTCACAGAAAGCTGAAATAGTGTCATAAGTCTTTATGAAAGCTGAAATTGTACGCTGTTAAGTGTTGCTAAGCTGACTTTGATCTGTGGAAACGTATTCTGTTTAAACAGACAGGGGGTTCTGCTCAGACCCGGTTTGTCGCTCGGTTCTGATAAGTTCGAACGAGTTGTTTTAAATGGATGGAGAGACGTTTTAAAAGCTGAGCGCCGTCTCAGAACACAGTTAAGAGTTTATTCGTTACAATTTTTAACAGAAAAAGTGCATTTTGACAGTTTAGAAGACGAAAAGTTGACGAATTTTAGTTCACGTGAACCTAGCATGCTATTTGCTTTAACGTTTTTGATTGGTTGAATATTGCTGCTGTGGAGCGCTCTGATTTGCTGAGAAGGTTGACTGGCTTGGCTACGTCATCCCCTCTCAACCCTGCGCTGCTTTTTCATTGGTGATTTCAGTCACGTGACCCTGAAATGGAAACTCGTTTTCATAGGGAATAAAATCTGCCTTTTAAAGCTAAAAAAACGCTTTAAAGTGATTTTGACACGCTGGTCAAGTGCTTCGAAGCATACTCGCTGAAATTTTGCCACGTTAGAGTTTAAAATTCGTCATTAAATGATGTTTTTAAACAACGCTAGCGATGCTAATTTTAGCCAAAGCTAACGACCGGAGCCTTCACTACGCTTAAAATCACTAAATAAAGCTGCAATATTGTCCCAAAAACTCATGTTCATGCTAAGAAGTCGTGCTTGTTGAAATTTTGCCACGTTTGTGTAAAAAATCCGTTCAGAAATGTTGATTTTAACCGAGTTTAGCCAAAGCTAACTTTAAGCTAAGCGGCTAACAACAGGATGTCAACCGAACGCCACAGGAAGTCATAGCGACCCCTACTGGACAACACAAACAGTGTCTGAGTTGAAATTATTAAGGTGGTTCTGACATCTTCTGGACAAACTTGAGAAGACAGGTTTCACTCGCTTTTTAGGTTTAAATAGTGAAATTAAACGTTTTTATTTTTAAAAAAGGCATTTTTGAGTTAATAAACGTTCCTTAAAGCTGAATAATCACTGTTATCTTGCATTTTAAAAGTTATAAGGTATTTATGCAAAGAGCATTAACCAAAAAGTTTTATTCACTGGTAATCCTTTAAAAATAAGGTACAAAATAAACGTTAACTTTTTAAAAAATAGAAACAGTTACAGATTTTCACAAAGTTGGAAAAAGTTTACTCATTTGCTAAAAGGATAGTGCACGTTTAATTGACAAATCACTAAAATAAAAGTAAATATATCAGACAAAGAGACTTTGCTGATTTTATTTATTTTGAAAAACCTAAAACATTAAAATTCTCCTGTTTAATCTTTAAATAGAAGAAAAATGGCAAGCGATGAAGAAGAAGAGAACCTTTTAAAACCAACAAATGATGATATCATTTTGGGGGCCTTACATATTTTAACAACTCCACTCATTGGCAAGGAAGTAGAGCAATTACAACAACTCGATGAAGTTCAAAGACATGAAGAGCTGAAAAGTCTGGCCGCAGGAACATTACAGACAGAGAGTAAACAGCTTAGCCTTGAACGGTTAGCAAAAATCTCTCTGCTTCTAAAAGCTGAATTGGATGAACGGTCGGAGCGCCTTGACAGGATGTCTAAAAGACATGAGGAGCAGCTCGCAGAAATGCAGGCGTCATTACAAACACAATCTTATGAGAAGATTAGTGAAATGGACCGCCAATATCAAGCTGCGTTGTCAGACAATGACCAGCTACAAAGACAATCGCAACTCGCAAAAATGGAACTGGAACAATGCAAAATAGATAAACAAATTGTACAAGAGCTACATATGCGTTTAAAAGATGACTATTATACATCCCAGGAACATTTAAAAAAATGTGAGGCGAAACTAAAAGCAGCAAAAGAAAAAGGTAATGAAGTTGGGCAAGGTGATCTGGAATCCAAACCAGACCCTGAACAGAGTCGGGGTAATACACCAATAACTCAACAACCTCTTTACTTACCCGGTGCTTTTAGACCCATCCTAACACCTGCACAAACGGGCAGAGTAACACCCCCACAACTGATCACGCATGTGAGACCGTTGATATCTTCTCCATCAATGGATGACTTGCAAAAAATCTCAAAATATGTACAACGCTTCGTTCCTGGACCCTTGGGCTCATCCGGAACAAAAGCGGACCTCAGAGATCTGGATTTCAGATTGAGATCTTATCCTAACGCTACGGTAGAAGATAAAATCAGTCTGATACGACTCACTTCGGACAGAGAGGTGTTTACCTTCATCGAGCGTCTACCAGATGCAACGAGAAGGGATTACAAACTTCTGTGTGAAGCTCTGATCAAAGAGTATGATTCCTGCACAGGACCAGCTGGATACCCAGCCGCAGAAAAGGTCACGCAGAGTAAAGCTGAACATCCAAAAGTTTATTACAAAAGAATCTTCCAAGCTTATTTTGGTAACAGAAATGAAACCGGGATGGAGGAAGAAGAAGGTTTTAAATTTGTTTTCAGCAAAAATCTCCACCCTGACATACAAACGTCAGTGCAAATGATGGCAAATTACAGAGAAAAATCCATCAGTGAGATTAAACAGTGCGCTGTGAATGTGTTTGAGGCACGTTCTCATGCCAAGACGCCCATAGAAGTGTTTCCTGGTGTAAAGGTTAAACCCCACTCCCTAGAATTAGAAGGAAGGCGTGCATCGCCACCTCCTCCTAAAAAAGGAGAAAAAAGGCAGTATTTTCAGACTAACAAACCGCATCATGAAGGTGCACGCTGGGACAAAAAGGCTCCTCCTTCAGAGGACGAACGTGATTATCGTAAATGGGACCAGCGGAGGACGCAAAAAAATGGGAACCGAGAGGAACCCCAAAAAGACGTACCTAGCCGCCCCCCACCTCGGACGAAACGTCCAGAGGCGAAAAAATCACAAAAATCCCAGAAAAAAGGCCCTCCACCTCTGAGCTCGGAAGAGACAGAAAAATTGTGTGAAATGTTAGAAGACTTGAAACACACTGACAAGGGAAGCCGACCAAAAGCACTATGCAGTGAGGTACTCACTATTACATCTCTGGGCGCGAATGACAACACTACAGACGTCGGTGAAACACACCAAGACGTTGCTGTTGTTGCCTCAAACAACCCCTCATCGGATGACAGGGGGGTAATCACACACACAAACGATGACGAGTCATCGCAGGCTGAACACGCAGAAACGGCTACAGCTGTGCTGACGGTTCAGACAAACCAAGATTGCACAGATAAGGCTGAACGCGTGAAGAAGCGTCAGAAAAAAACCAAAAGGTTTCTGTGTAACTTTATCAGAAAGGGGGCCGCCAAAAAGGCGTACCTGTCAGTAACACTCGAAGGCGTCCTCACACACGAAGCACTCCTGGACGGTGGGGCAGACATAACAATTATGTCAGCTAAACTGTTCGAGGAGCTGAGGACAGCCGCAGCCGAGAAAAACAGGATAATACCTCTATCTGATTGTGCTATAGAAATGCAGGGTCTCTCGGAGAATAAAACAACCCTCACAGCTATAGCAATGGTTCACATGCAGATTGGCAATATGACACTGTACCATCCGGTACACGTGACTCATGTAGACTCATTCCCATTTTTGGTTGGCCAGGATTTTATAAATCGTTTTAACGCAATTATAGATTATGGTGATCAAACAATGTGGACAACAGTGAGCAAACCACTGCCAATAGATACGCCTCCGGAGTGTGACACAGACTGCCCAACAGCAGGTACCGCGGAAGGCACAAAGGACTCCTCAGCCGAGGACACGAGCCCGGTGAGTACTCCTCTGACACCATGTGAAACCAAAAAGACCCACCAAGAGGTCCAAACTCTGACTCAACAAGACAGCCTCCTCTGTGAGCTGGAGCAGTCAGAGTCCACCAAACACTACCTACCACTGGTAGTTAAGGGTGTAGAGATCCAAGGGTACCACACCAACGATGCTGTACTGTCTTTGTGGACAGATAAATCAGCAATTAACCGAGCTTTCTACGAAACCTTGGTTCACAAACACGTTGGTCTAGAACTAATTAAAAAAGCTTTCCGCTTTCCATTAGTTCCCAATAGTTCACAGGTAATGACCGCAGAAGGAGTCATTAACCTAAAACTGAACTGGAATCAACGAGAACTGGTTCACCCGTTTCTCGTTATCCAAAACTTACCACATGCATCCTACATAGGCTCTGACATTTTGGTAAGG
>NW_023623054.1:0-4491 GCF_014905685.2 Nematolebias whitei | reverse complement strand
CTGTTGTGTTGTGATCTTGGTCCAAACCCTCACGAGAGTTCCTTACAGAACTATCGGGCCACGATGGACCACTCACACACAGCAGAATGGCAGTCTGGTGTCGAGGGAGCTATTTGTAAATTAGAGACTAATATGGAGGAGATAGTTCGTTTACTTAAGTCGTCCTCTTCTCCCGAACCAGTTCAAACCTGTCCGGCTCCTACCCGGGAACCTAGACTCTCGCCACCTGAGGCATTTTCTGGAGCACCCGACCAATGCCGTCCATTTATCACTCAATGCGAGATCCACTTCCAACTTCAACCCTCCATGTTTACCTGCGACCGCTCCAAAGTCGCATTTATGATCTCACTGTTAACAGGCAAGGCCAAAATATGGGGGACTTCAGAGTGGCAAAGAGACTCACAGTTTGTTTACTCTCTTCAAAGCTTCAAGAAGGAGTTATGCCGAGTTTTTGACCCAGTTCTTCCGGAACGAGAGGCTGCCCGACGTCTATTCGACATCAAGCAAGGTAACCGTCGCGTCACAGATTATATCATTGACTTTCATTCTGTAGCGTCCGGCAGTCACTGGAATGACGAGGCATTAACCGATGCCTTTTATCGAGGCTTGGACGACGCCATTAAAGACGGGCTGGCAACCCAGAGACTTCCTGAGACATTACAAGGTTTGGAGGACCTGGCCACAAGACTCGACCTCCGACTGGCCGAACGTTCTCGGGAAAGGAAGTCTGCTACGTCATCTTTCGTCAGGCAACGCGGTGAGTACGACGCTCACACGAAGACATGGGACTTACCTCCTGTTTCTTCACCTCGTCCGACAGTGGAGCCTCGGCAGCAGTCACCAGGTCCGGCTGAGGAGCCAATGCAGCTGGGCCGAAGCAGACTCACTCCGGCGGAGCGGGATCACCGCCGTAGGAATCGGCTGTGTTTCTATTGCGGCAACGCTGGACACGCCGTCTACTCTTGTCCGGTAAAAGGCGGGGCTCAATAAACGAGAGGAGATGTTTATTGAGTCGCGCATCAACTTCCTCCATCTCCTCACCATTCGTCATCCCCGCCGAGATCTGCGTTCCGGGTAAGATCTGTTCCTCCATCAAAGTGTTTGTTGACTCTGGAGCTGATACGGAGTTTTTGGACTATGATTTCGCTGTCACTGCCGGAATTAAAATCCTGCAGTCTTCTAAGAACCACTCCGTTGTCGCTCTTGATGGTCACCCTCTCAACTCCTCCTCCCAGGTCTCAGAGCCCGTCACGTTATGTTTAGGTGGCAATCATAAGGAACTCATCAGTTTTCTCATAATAAACTCTCCTGAGAACCCCGTAGTCTTGGGTGCTACCTGGCTATCTAAACATAACCCACACTTAGATTGGAGGCGGAGGGAGATTTTGGGTTGGTCAGAAGAATGTCTCTCAACCTGCCTTTATGAAGCAGTGGTTCCTTCAGACTCTGTTACTCAGTCGTCTAGTTATTATCCGGATTTGGCTAAGGTTCCCACTGAATATCATGACCTCAAGGAGGTATTTAATAAAGTTAAGGCCACGTCGTTACCTCCACACAGACCCTACGACTGCCCCATTGACTTAATGCCCGGAACCACACCACCCAGAGGGGGTCTTTATTCTTTATCCCAACCAGAACAAGAGGCCATGAAGACTTATATTCAGGAGTCCCTGCAAGCTGGGATCATCAGACCTTCGGTCTCTCCTGCAGGGGCCGGCTTCTTTTTTGTAAAGAAAAAGGATCAGACTCTCCGTCCCTGCATTGATTTTAGAGGTCTAAACAAGATCACTGTTAAGAACAAGTACCCGTTACCCTTAATGAACACTGCGTTTGACCTTCTGCAGGGATCCAAGGTCTTCACTAAGCTCGACCTCCGTAATGCCTATCATCTGGTTCGTATCAGAGAGGGGGACGAGTGGAAGACTGCATTCAACACACCCACTGGACATTATGAATATTTGGTGATCCCATTTGGGCTCACCAACGCTCCTGCAGTATTTCAATCTCTAGTAAATGATGTACTTAGAGATATGGTTAACAAGTTTGTTTTTGTTTATCTGGATGATATTTTGATTTTTTCCAAAGACATTGATTCTCATAAGAAACATGTTAGATCTGTTTTAACCCGGCTTCTGCAAAATGGACTGTATGTAAAAGCCGAGAAATGTGAGTTTCACACTACCTCCACTACCTTCCTGGGCTTTGTTGTTTCCCCAGACTCTATATCCATGGACTCTTGCAAGGTGGCTGCTGTGGTGGACTGGCCCACTCCCAAGGACCGGAAGCAACTGCAACGCTTTCTGGGGTTTGCTAATTTTTATAGACGCTTTATAAAAGGTTACAGCCAACTCGCTAAGCCTCTCCATGAACTTACCTCATCCAAGTCTCGTTTTGTTTGGTCCACCGCAGCAGCCGAAGCCTTTTGTGTGCTCAAAAAACTATTTTCTTCAGCTCCCATCCTCCGGGCCCCCAACCCCGACGAGCCCTTTGTCGTCGCAGTTGATGCCTCCAGTACTGGGGTGGGGGCCATTCTTAGTCAGCGCAGCCCGGAGGGACGCCTACATCCTTGTGCTTTCTTTTCTAAGGGTCTCTCCGGGGCAGAAAGGAACTATGACATTGGGGATCGGGAGTTGCTGGCCGTCAAACTCGCCCTTGAGGAGTGGAGACACTGGTTGGAGGGCTCCAGGTTCCCATTTTTGGTTTGGACTGACCATAAGAACCTGGAGTACCTCAAATCCGCTCGTCGCCTCAACCCCCGTCAGGCCAGGTGGGCACTTTTCTTTTCACGTTTTAATTTTACTTTGTCTTTTCGACCCGGTGAGAGAAACACCAAGCCTGATGCCTTGTCTCGCATCATGGAGAAGGATGACGTCCCCTCCTCTCAGGAGGATCAGTTTATCCTCCCCGAAACTGCCCGCCTGGCCGTCACCCAGCTTGAGTTGGATCTGAAGGCTTCCAACCAGACCAATCCTCCCCCACCTAGTTGCCCACCCAATCGTTTATTTGTCCCTCCCAACATGGTTAAACAGGTTTTGGATTTCACCCACAGTTCTCGTCTGTTCTGTCATCCTGGTTTAAGTAAAACGTTGTCCCTGGTTAGGTCTCAGTTTTGGTGGGAGACCTTATTTCAGGATGTCCAGTCCTATGTGCGATCTTGCCCCTCCTGTACCCAATCCAAACCCTCCAAGCGCCCTCCTTCAGGGCTGTTACGCCCTCTTCCCTGTCCTTCCCGTCCCTGGTCGCACATAGGAATGGATTTTATTACAGGTCTTCCACCATCCAATTCTCACTCTGTCATCCTCACTGTTGTGGACCGTTTTTCTAAGATGGTCCATTTGATTCCTCTCCCCAAACTACCGTCCTCCAAGGAACTCGCTCTGATCATGGCCAGGGAGGTTTTTAGGCTCCACGGTCTACCCACGAACATTGTTTCCGACAGGGGTCCTCAGTTTGTCTCTCTCTTTTGGAGGGAGTTTTGCTCCCTCCTGGGCATTGACATTAGCCTCTCCTCTGGGTTTCACCCTGAAACCGATGGCCAGACGGAGAGGGCTAATCAGGAGGTCGAGGGCAAGCTGAGGATTCTATGCCAACAGGACCCCGAGAAGTGGAGCTCCTCCCTGCCCTGGGTTGAACATGCCCTCAACTCCATTCCTTCCTCGGCCACCGGTTTGTCCCCCTTTTACGTTGTCTTTGGTTATCAGCCCCCTGTCGTCTCTCTCCAGGAGAGGGAGGCTTCTGTTCCCTCCGCTCATCTGGCCGCCCTACGCTGCCAGAGGGTTTGGAGGAAGGCCAGACGCGCCTTGTTGAAGAGTAGGGCGGCCTATCGCAAGCAGGCCGACCGCCATAGGACCCCCCAGCCCGTTTACTCCATAGGCCAAAAGGTGTGGTTGTCCACCAAGAATCTCCCACTTAAGCTCCAGTCCCGTAAACTGGCTCCTCGCTTCATTGGTCCCTTTCCCATTTCCAAAATCATCAACCCTGTGTCTGTTCGCTTGACTCTTCCTAGGTCCCTCCGTGTCCATCCAACCTTCCATGTTTCTTGTATCAAACCGGTGGTCTCCTCCTCTTTTCATGCCCCTGCTCACGCCCCTCCACCCGCCCGCTTCATTGAGGGTGGCCCTGTCTATACTGTGCGCCGTCTCCTTCGCTCTAGGCGGAGGGGACGGGGGGTTCAGTACCTGGTCGACTGGGAGGGGTACGGTCCTGAGGAACGTTCCTGGGTCCCCTCCCGTCACATCCTCGACAGGACTCTCATCGCCGACTTCCACGCTCTCCATCCAGATCAGCCAGGTGGAACGCCAGGAGGCGTTCCTTGAGGGGGGGATCTGTCATGAATCACGTCCCTGTATTTTAGATCTTTATCACTCTGTTCACTAGCTCTGGTTTCTCAGTTCTGTTCTGTTCTTTTCATCCTCACTCCTTATCTTCTTCTACCTGGTTCTCATGTGTGTGTGTGTGTATGTGGAGAACCAGTCTGTCCACTCTGCATGT
>NW_023623053.1:0-4491 GCF_014905685.2 Nematolebias whitei | reverse complement strand
TGCAGCCAGTTGAGCGCAATCAGCGCTGCTGGCTGCAGTGAAGACAATGTTAAACTAGGAGTGAAGACAAACCTCAACCCACATGCAGAGAAAGAGAAAAGCAACAGAATAGATCTCCCGAACACAAACAAGTGAACAGAGTGACACAAAAACCTAACTGACAGACGTGATTCGTGACAGATCCCCCCCTCAAGGAACGCCTCCCGGCGTTCCACCAGGTTGCTCCGGATGCAGGCGATGGAAGTCCCGGATCAAGGGCTTATCCAGGACGTGACGGGAGGGCACCCAGGACCGCTCCTCCGGTCCGTACCCCTCCCAATCGATGAGGTACTGCAGGCCCCGACCCCGCCGTCTAGAACGGAGGAGCCGGCGGATGGTGTAAGCCGGTGAACCATCTATCAGACGGGCGGGAGGGGGGGAAGCAACAGGGGAATGAAAATGGGAGGAGGAGACAGGTTTGACACACGAAACATGAAAAGAGGGGTGGACACGTAAGGACTTGGGCAGAGTAAGATGAACAGATACGGGGTTGATGACCTTGGAGATGGGGAAAGGACCAATGAAGCGGGGGGCAAGTTTGCGAGAAGCAACCTTCAGGGGAAGGTTCTTCGTGGAGAGCCACACCTTCTGACCCACAGCATACTCAGGTTGGGGGGTCCTATGGCGGTCAGCCTTTTTACAGTAGGCAGCACGTGACTTAAGCAAAGCGGTCTTGGCCCTCCTCCACACCCTCTGGCAACGGAGAGCGGCGAGGTGGGCCGAGGGAACAGATGCCACCCTCTCCTGAACAGAGATAACAGGCGGTTGGAAACCAAAAACAGTGTAAAAAGGGGACAGACCAGTGGCAGATGAAGGGACGGAATTGAAGGCGTGCTCGATCCACGGGAGAGCAGAGCTCCACTTCTCGGGGTCGTTAAAACAGAGGAGCCTCAGTTTGCCCTCCACTTCCTGATTAGCCCTCTCAGTCTGACCGTCCGTCTCAGGGTGGAAGCCCGAGGAGAGGCTAATGGAAATACCCAGAAGATCACAAAACTCTTTCCAGAAGTGGGAGACAAACTGAGGCCCCCGATCAGAAACAATGTCTACCGGCAACCCATGAAGCCTGAAAACCTCACGAGCCATGACGTGAGCCAGTTCTTTAGAGGATGGTAACTTATGGAGTGGGACCAGATGAATCATTTTGGAGAAACGATCGACAATAGTGAGGATGACAGTGAAATTGTTAGAAGGTGGGAGACCAGTTACAAAGTCCATGCCTATATGAGACCAGGGACGTGAGGGGCAAGGAAGGGGGCGGAGAAGCCCCGATGGAGATCGTCTGGAGGTCTTGGACTGAGCACAGGCTGGACAAGACCGAACGTAAAGGCGAACGTCCCTGGACATGGTCTCCCACCAAAATTGGGACCTGACATTGAAAAGGGTCTTGGCGAAACCTGGGTGACAATACAGCAGGGAGTTGTGACAAAAATGAATGACCTGTTTAACCTTATCGGATGGAACATATAAACGATCAGGTGGACAGTTAGCTGGAGGAGGACGTGTCTGGCTGAGGTCTCTCAGGTCCTGCTCTAACTGGGTGATGGCCAGGCGGGCACTCTCAGGAAGGATAAAACTCTCCTCCTGAGCCGAGGGGAAATTATCCTCCTCCAAAATGCGAGACAGGGCATCGGGCTTAACATTTTTCTCCCCAGGTCGATAAGAGAGGGTGAAATTAAATCGCGAGAAAAACAAGGCCCACCTGGCCTGACGAGGATTTAGGCGACGAGCGGACCTGAGATATTCCAGGTTCTTGTGGTCAGTCCATACCTGGAACGGGAACCTGGAACCCTCCAGCCAGTGACGCCACTCCTCCAGGGCGAGCTTAACAGCAAGCAGCTCCCTGTCCCCAACATCATAATTTCGTTCTGCCGGGGACAGGCTGCGGGAGAAGAAGGCGCATGGGTGAAGACGCCCATCCTCATTGCGCTGACTAAGAATAGCCCCCGCACCAGTGCTGGAAGCGTCCACCTCCACTACAAACGGCTCCTCTGAATTGGGAGACTGCAGGATGGGAGCAGAAACAAAAAGTCTCTTAAGTTCGGTAAATGCGGTCTCTGCTGCAGTGGACCAGAAAAAACGAGACTTGGTAGAAGTGAGTTCATGAAGGGGTTTAGCGATGATACTGTAGCCTTTGATAAAACGTCTATAGAAATTGGCAAACCCCAAGAAACGTTGAAGCTGTTTGCGGTCCTTAGGAACGGGCCAATCCACCACAGCAGAGACCTTGCTGGAATCCATCTTGACCCTTTTGGGGGACACAACAAAACCTAGGAATGATGTTGAAGAGACATGAAATTCACATTTCTCAGCCTTAACATATAGTCCATTCTGTAACAGGCGAGTGAGAACAGATCTCACTTGTTTACGATGTGAAATAATGTCTTTAGAAAACACAAGAATATCATCGAGATACACAAAAACAAATCTGCCGACCATGTCTCTTAATACGTCATTCACCAAAGATTGAAACACGGCCGGTGCATTGGTTAAACCAAATGGCATTACCAAATACTCATAGTGCCCATCGGGGGTATTAAACGCCGTCTTCCACTCGTCCCCCTCTCTGATGCGAACCAAGTGATAGGCGTTCCTAAGGTCTAATTTGGTGAAGATGCTAGCCCCCTGGATAAGGTCAAAAGCAGTGGACATAAGGGGAAGAGGATATTTGTTCTTAACAGTGATTTTGTTAAGTCCTCTGAAATCTATGCAAGGACGCAGAGACCCGTCCTTCTTTTTAACAAAAAAGAACCCAGCACCGGCAGGAGAGGCGGAAGGGCGGATGATGCCAGATTTCAGGGACCCCTGAATGTATTCTCTCATGGTGGCTTGTTCTGGGGCTGAGAGAGAGTACAGAGCTCCTCTAGGAGGAGTAGACCCTGGAATAAGATCAATACCACAGTCGTACGGACGGTGAGGGGGAAGCGAGGCGGCCTTAGTTTTATTAAAGACCTTCTTAAGGTCGTGATACTCACGGGGCACATTAGATATATCTGAATCATAAGTCACATTATTATCTACTGTTTCAACAGGGACCACAGCATCAAAAAGGCATGTAGTTAAACAGTCATCTGACCACCCTAAAATCTCTCCCCTCCTCCAGTCTAGATGGGGATTATGTTTAATTAACCATGTGGTTCCTAAGACCACCGGAGCCTGGGGAGATTTGATGACCACAAAGGATATCTCTTCCTTATGGTTACCCCCTAAACACAATAAAACTGGTTCAGTAACCAAAGAAGAAGAGTTCAAAGGATGACCATCTAAGGCCACTACTGACAGTTTGTGGGGGGTAGAACAAAACCGAATACCTGCTGTTACCGCAAAGTCATGGTCAATGAATTCAGTATCAGCCCCAGAATCAATGAAAGCTTTAATAGAGACCTGAGATTTGTTGGAGGTGATCAGATCGGCGGGTATGGTGAAAGGTGAGGAGAGTTTGCTGGTGCTGACATGGCTCAGTAGATATCTCCTCTCATCTACTGAGCGACCCCCTTTTACCGGACACTTGGCGTTGATATGACCAGCCCCTCCACAGTAAAAACAAAGATGTCCTCTCCGTCTCCTCTCACGTTCAGTCTCAGTAAGGCGACTTCTGCCCAACTGCATGGGTTCCTCTGCCAACAGAGGAGAAGAAACAATCGGTGAGATGAGAGATCGTGGAGGGGGTCGAAACTCACTGACTGGTTTAGCCGCCGGTGAAGTCTTTGTTCCTCGTTCTCTGGCTCGTTCGACCAGCCTTAAGTCCACCCTGGTGGCCAAATCCTCAAGGTCCTGTAGGGAGTCAGGATAACGTTTAGTAGCTAATTCATCCTTGATTTCATCCGTTAGACCCCTATAAAAGGCATCAGTAAGAGCCTCCTCGTTCCAGTGGCTTCCTGAGGCAATGGCGTGGAAGTCGATAATGTAGTCAGTCACCCTGCGATTACCTTGGTGAATGTCAAACAACCGTCTGGCAGCCTCACGTTCTGGCAAGACTGGGTCAAAAACCCTACAGAGCTCCCTGGTGAAGGCCTGTAGAGAATAAATGTTAGTAGAGTTTCTCTGCCATTCAGCAGTGCCCCATTTCTTAGCTTGCCCAGCGAGAAGAGAGATCATATAAGCAACCTTGGATTTTTCTGAGGGAAAAGATGACGGTTGTAATTCAAAATGGATCTCACATTGCGTGATAAAAGGTCTACACTGATCAGGAGTCCCTGAGAATAATTCGGGCGGAGTCAGACGAGGTTCCCTATTGGACTCAACATAACGCGTGGTCATGGCTGAATTATGTTGCTGATCCTGTGAGTTTAAATTGTCCAATCTGCGGGACATGTTCTGCATGTCTGAGGTTATTTTACCGATAGCTCCCTCAACCTCCGAGCGCCAACCTGCTGGTGGTGAGTGGTCCATAAGGGCCCGGTAGTTCTGTAACGAACCCCGTATAATGGACCAAAATCACCACCACAAAAAAAT
>NW_023623052.1:0-4491 GCF_014905685.2 Nematolebias whitei | reverse complement strand
ACCAACATGCAGGGTGGACAGACTGGTTCTCCACATACACACACACATGAGAACTAGGTAGAAGGAGATAAAGAGTGAGAATGAAAAGAGCAGAACAGAACTGAGAAACCAGAGCTAGTGAACAGAGTGATAAAGATCTAAATACAAGGACGTGATTCATGACAGATCCCCCCCTCAAGGAACGCCTCCTGGCGTTCCACCTGGCTGATCAGGATGGAGAGCGTGGAAGTCGGTGATGAGAGTCCTGTCGAGGATGTGACGGGAGGGGACCCAGGAACGTTCCTCAGGACCGTACCCCTCCCAGTCGACCAGGTACTGAACCCCCCGTCCCCTCCGCCTAGAGCGAAGGAGACGGCGCACAGTATAGACAGGGCCACCCTCAATGAAGCGGGCGGGTGGAGGAGCGTGAGCAGGGGCATGAAAAGAGGAGGAGACCACCGGTTTGACACAAGAAACGTGGAAGGTGGGATGGACACGGAGGGACTTGGGGAGAGTCAAGCGAACAGACACAGGGTTGACGATTTTGGAAATGGGAAAGGGTCCAATGAAGCGAGGGGCCAGTTTACGGGACTGGAGCTTAAGTGGGAGATTCTTGGTGGACAACCACACCTCTTGGCCTATGGAGTAAACGGGCTGGGGGGTTCTATGGCGGTCAGCCTGCTTGCGATAGGCCGCCCTACTCTTCAACAAGGCGCGTCTGGCCTTCCTCCAAACCCTCTGGCAGCGTAGGGCGGCCAGATGAGCGGAGGGGACAGAAGCCTCCCTCTCCTGGAGAGAGACGACAGGGGGCTGATAACCAAAAACAACGTAAAAAGGTGACAAACCGGTGGCCGAGGAAGGAATGGAGTTGAGAGCATGTTCAACCCAAGGCAGGGAGGAGCTCCACTTCTCGGGGTCCTGTTGGCATAGAATCCTCAGCTTGCCCTCGACCTCCTGATTAGCCCTCTCCGTCTGGCCATCGGTCTCAGGGTGAAACCCAGAGGAGAGGCTAATGTCAATACCCAGGAGTGAGCAAAACTCCCTCCAAAAGAGAGAGACAAACTGAGGACCCCTGTCGGAAACAATGTTAGTGGGCAGACCGTGGAGCCTAAAAACCTCCCTGGCCATAATCAGGGCGAGTTCCTTGGATGATGGTAATTTGGGAAGGGGAATCAAATGGACCATCTTGGAAAAAACGGTCTACAATAGTGAGGATGACCGAGTGAGAATTGGATGGTGGGAGACCGGTAATGAAATCCATTCCTATGTGCGACCAGGGACGAGATGGACAGGGAAGGGGGCGTAACAGCCCTGAAGGAGGGCGCTTGGAGGGTTTGGATTGGGAACAGGAGGGACAAGATCGCACATAGGTTTGGACATCCTGAAATAAGGTCTCCCACCAAAACTGTGACTTAACCAGGGACAACGTTTTACTCAAACCAGGGTGACAGAATAGACGAGAACTATGAGTGAAATCCAAAACTTGTTTAACCATGTAGGGAGGGACAAATAAACGATTGGGTGGGCAACTAGGTGGAGGAGGATCGGTCTGGTTGGAAGCCTTCAGATCCAACTCAAGCTGGGTAACGGCCAGGCGGGCAGTTTCAGGGAGGATAAACTGATCCTCCTGAGAGGAGGGGACGTCATCCTTCTCCATGATGCGAGACAAGGCATCAGGCTTGGTGTTTTTCTCACCGGGTCGAAAAGACAAAGTGAAATTAAAACGTGAAAAGAACAGTGCCCACCTGGCCTGACGGGGGTTGAGGCGACGAGCGGATTTGAGGTACTCCAGGTTCTTATGGTCAGTCCAAACCAAAAAGGGGAACCTGGAGCCCTCTAACCAGTGTCTCCACTCCTCAAGGGCGAGTTTGACGGCAAGCAGCTCCCGATCCCCAATGTCGTAGTTCTTTTCTGCCTCGGAGAGACCCTTAGAAAAGAAAGCACAAGGATGCAGGCGTCCCTCCGGGCTGCGCTGACTAAGAATGGCCCCCACCCCAGTACTGGAGGCATCAACTTCGACGACAAAGGGCTCGTCGGGGTTGGGGGCCCGGAGGATGGGAGCTGAAGAAAACAGTTTTTTGAGCACACAAAAGGCTTCGGCTGCTGCGGTGGACCAAACAAAACGAGACTTGGACGAGGTAAGTTCATGGAGAGGCTTAGCGAGTTGGCTGTAACCTTTTATAAAGCGTCTATAAAAATTAGCAAACCCCAGAAAGCGTTGCAGTTGCTTCCGGTCCTTGGGAGTGGGCCAGTCCACCACAGCAGCCACCTTGCAAGAGTCCATGGATATAGAGTCTGGGGAGACAACAAAACCCAGGAAAGTAGTGGAGGTGGTGTGAAACTCACATTTCTCAGCTTTTACATATAGACCATTCTGCAGAAGCCGGGTTAAAACAGATCTAACGTGTCTTTTATGAGCGTTAATGTCCTTAGAAAAAATCAAAATGTCGTCAAGATAAACAAAAACAAACTTGTTAACCATATCCCTAAGCACATCATTAACAAAACATTGAAAAACTGCAGGAGCATTGGTGAGCCCGAATGGGATCACCAAATATTCATAATGTCCAGTGGGTGTGTTAAATGCAGTCTTCCACTCGTCCCCCTCTCTGATGCGAACCAGATGGTAGGCATTACGGAGGTCGAGTTTAGTGAAAACCTTGGATCCCTGCAGAAGGTCAAATGCAGTGTTCATCAAGGGTAACGGGTACTTGTTCTTAACAGTAATCTTGTTCAGACCTCTAAAGTCAATGCAGGGACGGAGGGTCTGATCCTTCTTCTTAACAAAAAAGAAACCGGCCCCTGCAGGAGAGACCGAAGGTCTGATGATCCCAGCCTGCAGGGACTCCTGAATGTAAGACTTCATGGCCTCTTGTTCTGGTGAGGATAAAGAATAAAGGCCCCCTCTGGGTGGTGTGGTACCGGGCATTAAGTCAATAGGACAGTCATAGGGTCTGTGCGGGGGTAACGACTTGGCCTTAACTTTATTAAACACCTCCTTGAGGTCATGATAGTCAGTGGGGACCTTAGCTAGGTCTGGATAATAACTGGGCGACTGAGTGACAGAGTCTGAAGGAACCACTGCTTCATAAAGACAGGTAGAGAGACATTCTTCAGACCATCCCAAAATCTCCCTCCGCCTCCAATCTAAGTGTGGGTTATGTTTAGCCAGCCAAGTAGCACCCAAGACTACAGGGTTCTCAGGAGAGTTTATTATAAGAAAACTGATTAGTTCCTTATGATTACCACCTAAACATAACGTGACGGGCTCTGAGACCTGGGAGGAAGAGTTGAGAGGATGACCATCAAGAGCGACAACGGAGTGGTTTTTAGAAGACTGCAGGATTTTAATTCCGGCAGTGACAGCGAAATCATAGTCCAAAAACTCCGTATCGGCTCCAGAGTCAACAAACACCTTGATGGAGGAACAGATCTTACCCGGAACGCAGATCTCGGCGGGGATGACGAATGGTGAGGAGATGGAGGAAGTGGATGCGCGACTCAATAAACATCTCCTCTCGTTTATTGAGCCCCGCCTTTTACCGGACAAGAGTAGACGGCGTGTCCAGCGTTGCCGCAATAGAAGCACAGCCGATTCCTTCGGCGGTGATCCCGCTCCGCCGGAGTGAGTTTGCTTCGGCCCAGCTGCATAGGCTCCTCAGCCGGACTTGGTAACTGCTGCCGAGGCTCCACTGTCGGACGAGGTGAAGAAACAGAAGGTAAGTCCCACGTCTTCGTGTGAGCGCCGTACTCACCGCGTTGCCTGACGGAGGATGACGTAGCAGTCTTTCTTTCCCGAGAGCGTTCAGCCAGTCGGAGGTCGAGTCTTGTGGCCATGTCCTCCAAACCTTGTAAGGTCTCAGGAAGTCTCTGGGTTGCCAGCCCGTCCTTAATGGCGTCGTCCAAGCCTCGATAAAAGGCATCGGTTAATGCCTCGTCATTCCAGTGGCTGCCGGACGATACAGAATGAAAGTCAATGATATAATCTGTGACGCGACGGTTACCTTGCTTGATGTCGAATAGACGTCTGGCAGCCTCTCGTTCCGGGAGAACTGGGTCAAAAACTCGGCATAACTCGTTCTTGAAACTTTGAAGAGAGTAAACAAACTGTGAGTCTCTTTGCCACTCTGAAGTTCCCCATATCTTGGCCTTGCCTGTTAATAGTGAGATCATATATGCGACTTTGGAGCGGTCGCAGGTAAACATGGAGGGTTGAAGTTGGAAGTGGATTTCGCATTGTGTGATAAATGGACGGCATTGGTCGGGTGCTCCAGAAAATGCCTCAGGTGGCGAGAGTCTAGGTTCCCGGGTAGGAGCCGGACAGGTTTGAACTGGTTCGGGAGAAGAAGATGACTTAAGTAAACGAACTATCTCCTCCATATTAGATTCTAGTTTACAAATAGCTCCCTCGACACCAGACTGCCATTCTGCTGTGTGTGAGTGGTCCATCGTGGCCCGATAGTTCTGTAAGGAACTCTCGTGATGGTTTGGACCAAGATCACAACACAACAG
>NW_023623051.1:0-4491 GCF_014905685.2 Nematolebias whitei | reverse complement strand
TGATGATTAGCGGCCATCTTGGAGCTGCAGTGAGTGTCACTCTTACAGTACCCCCCCCTCACGGATCGCCTCCTGGCGATCTGAGTCTCTTCTCAGGGTGGGCCCTGAAGAATGCGGTGATTAGGCTGGGGTCCAAAATGAAGGAGCGGGGAATCCACGAACGCTCCTCAGGACCGTACCCCTCCCAATCCACAAGGTACTGGAAACCTCTCCCCCGGCGCCGGACGTCCAAGATGGTACGGACGGTGAATGCCGGATGATTGTCGATAAGCCGGGCGGGTGGAGGGAGGTCGGCAGGCGGGCACAAAGGACTCTCAGAGATGGGCTTGAGCTGAGAAACATGAAAGGTTGGATGGATCCTCATGGAGTCAGGAAGTCGGAGACGTACTGCAGAAGGGTTGACGACCTTGATTATGGGGAATGGACCAATGAACTTGGGTGCCAACTTCCTGGGAATGTCCTTCAGGGTGATGTCTCTGGTAGAAAGCCAAACTCTCTGTCCCAGCCGATAGGATGGTGCGGCGGACCGGTGCCGATCCGCAAACCTTTTATTTTGCTCTGCCGTGCGTAACAGTGCTGCTCTTGCTTGGCGCCAGATGCGTCGACAGCGGCGAAAATGGTGCTGAACTGAAGGCACCGAAATGTCAGTCTCCTGGCTGGGGAACAAAGGAGGTAAGTAACCCAGTGAAGCCTCAAAAGGGGACATACCTGTGGCTGCGGAGGTATGAGCATTGTGGGCATATTCTACCCAGACCAGATGTTGGCTCCATGCTGACGGGTTGCCTTCCACGAGACACCTTAGGGTGGTCTCAAGCTCCTGATTACAGCGTTCCGCTTGACCGTTTGACTGTGGGTGATAACCCGAGGTGAGACTGGTGGATGCCCCTAAGGAGGTACAAAAACAGCGCCATACCTGGGAGATGAATTGGGGGCCTCTGTCAGAGACTATGTCAGACGGGATACCGTGGATGCGAAAAACGTGTTGGACCAAGACCTGGGCCGTCTGCATAGCTGAAGGCAATTTTGGGAGTGGAATGAAGTGAGCCGCCTTAGAAAACCTGTCAATGACCGTGAGAATGGTAGTGTTACCGTCTGAGGGTGGTAAACCAGTGACAAAATCCACGGCGATGTGAGACCATGGGCGACTGGACGTGGGTAAGGGCTGAAGAAAACCTGCTGGAGGCTGAGTACCAGTCTTGTTCCTGGCACATGTGGGGCAGGCTGCCACGAACTCCTTCACATCATGTGGCAGAGTAGGCCACCAGAAATGGGTCCTAGTAAGGGAAAGCATGCGAGAGATACCGGGGTGACACGAGAGCTTATTAGTGTGCACCCACTCGAGTACCTTGGACCTCATTGACGAGGGGACGAAAAGTGTGCCAGGAGGGCCTGTGCCTGGATCTGGTTCCAATTGATGAGCTCGTTGAACCTCCTTGGCAATGGGCCAGGTGAGGGCTCCAATGATGCAAACTGGAGGCAGGATGCTGTCCTCGGACTGCGGGGCTTCTGGAGGAGAAAACTGGCGAGACAAAGCGTCGGGTTTGACATTCTTGGACCCGGGTCTGAATGTCAGCAAATAATTGAAACGGGTGAAAAAGAGTGACCATCGTGCCTGCCTGGGGTTCAATCGTTTTGCGTCTTTGAGATACGTGAGATTTTTGTGGTCTGTCCATATGAGAAAAGGTACCTCAGTGCCCTCAAGCCAGTGACGCCACTCCTCCAATGCCAATTTCACAGCCAGTAATTCCCTATTGCCCACATCATAGTTCTTTTCTGCCGGCGACAAACGACGAGAAAAGAAAGCACAAGGATGTACCTTATTGTCCTTGGGTGATCTCTGAGATAATATTGCGCCGACTCCGGTGTCAGATGCATCCACCTCCAGGATAAACTGACGAGCTGGGTCTGGATGGCAGAGGATGGGAGCAGAAGAGAAAAGATGTTTTAACTTACAAAATGCAGTGTTGGCTTCCGGGGTCCATTGAAAAGTTCTGTTGGTGGAAGTGAGCTGGGAGAGAGGTGCTGCAATACGGCTGTAGTCCTTGATGAAACGCCTATAGAAGTTGGCAAAACCTAGGAAGCGTTGCAACTGCTTCCTGGTGTCCAGTACTGGCCACTCCACCACCGCCTTAGTCTTTTCTGGGTCGGTCCTGTAGTGCCCCTCCCCGAAGATAAACCCCAAAAATGAGACGGAGGTGGTGTGGAAATCACATTTTTCACCTTTCACAAAGAGTTGGTTTTCATACAGCCTTTGAAGTACCATTCTGACTTGTGAGACATGATCTTGCTTGTTTCTAGAGTAGATGAGAATATCATCTAAATAAACAAATACAAAGTGCCCAATAAAATCTCTTAATACGTCATTAATCAGTGCCTGAAAAACAGCGGGAGCATTGGTGAGACCAAATGGCATAACAAGATATTCAAAGTGTCCCATAGGTGTCTTGAAAGCTGTTTTCCATTCATCACCCTCCTTGATCCGGACGAGATAATAAGCGTTGCGAAGGTCCAGTTTGGTGAAGATGGTAGCGGTCAGTAACTGTTCGTGGATAGAGTCTATTAACGGTAGCGGATACTTGTTTTTTATGGTTATGTAGTTTAGTCCTCGATAATCGATGCATGGACGTAAAGTCTTGTCCTTCTTGGAAACAAAAAAGAAACCTGCCCCTACTGGAGAGGTTGACGGACGGATAATTCCGGAATCAAGGGACTCCTCAATGTAAGCTTGCATGGTGCTACGTTCAGGGCCCGACAGATGGAAAAGACGGCTAGTTGGTAGTGTAGCTCCTGGTAGAAGATCAATGGAGCAGTCATATGGACGATGAGGAGGTAAAGACAAGGCTTTATGTTTGTTAAATACCGGAGAGAGGTCGTGATATTCGACGGGAATGTTGGAGAGGTCAACGTCTTCAATAGTAGTTATCTTTATTAAAGGATTTGTTATACCCGAGCGGAGACAGTGTTTTAGACACCTGTCGCTCCATTTTTCAATCCTTCCAAGTTCCCAATTAAAGTGAGGATTGTGAGCCCGTAGCCAGGGGAATCCTAAAATTAATTGTGTGTTTGGTGAATCAAATACAAAAAAACTAATCTCCTCATGATGATTTCCAGAAGTAATTAAATGTAACTCGGTGGTCCTAAATTTAATTTGGGCTAGAGCCTCTCCGGTAACTCCAGCAATGGATATAGTGTCTATGTCAATGACTGGGAGAGAAAATTTCTTTACTAAATCTTGGCTAATAAGGTTTTGTTCTGCACCAGAGTCAATTAGTGCAGATACAGGAAACCGGTTACTGTTTAGTTGAATTATGGTGGGTAATGTGAACCTGCGGGGGGGAGAAAAAGATGATATGCCCACCAGTAACTCCCTCTTTACTGGTGGTTGTTTTCGTTTCCCTGAACCGAACACGCGGCAACAAAGTGACCCTCTTTCCCACAGTAAAAACAAAGGTTGTGATCCTTGCGTCTCTGTCTCTCAGTGAATGTTAAACGCGTAGTCCCAATCTGCATGGGTTCAGATTCAGGTAATGAAAGTGAAAAACTAGTAGATGGCACTAGAGGACTACGAGGGATGTGTTTCTCAAATTTTGCTTTGGAGTGATACGCCCCTACTGATGACGTAGGAAACCCGGAAGTGGAACCCCTCTGGGAGTTGTAGTCCCGCTCCCGGTGTCTCTCCCGGAAACGTTCATCTATAGCGATGGCAAGATTTATTAATGCGTCAAAGTTGGGTGGCTCGTCTCGTGCTGCGATCTGGTCTTTAATGTGGTCGGATAATGAATTTAAAAAAGTACCTTGTAATGCCCTGTCGTTCCATTCCGTTTGGGCTGCGAGGATGCGGAACTCCAAAGCGTGCGTGGCAACCGGAAGTCGGCCCTGACGTAACCCCAACAAACGCTTCTCTGCGTTTGGTTGTTGTAGCGGCCGATCAAAAATCCTGCGGAACTCTTCCAAAAAGATGCTGCTGACGTAACGGAATCCACACTACGGTGGCGAAAGAAAGAGGTCGCCCACTGGAGAGCGTTACCTTTTAGTTGGCTGATGAGGTACGTAATCTTGGTGGCGTCTGAAGAATAAAGTTGAGGAGCTCCTCCAAAAGCGAGTTTGCACTGGAGGAGGAAACCCTCACATTGAGCTGGATCTCCTGAAAATAATTCGGATGGTTTTACCAAAAGTTGTTGTGAAAAAACAGCATGATTTACAGTACCAATGTTAGCAGAGCTGGTGTCTGCTGGGGGTGCAGAAGTTGTGGAGGGAGAAGTAGAGAGCCTCTGGTTCATAGTAAAAACCATACCTCCAAGTTCCTGAAGATTTGTTTGAGTCTGGAGCTGTTGACTTAGCACTTGTTTCAACATTTCCTCTAATTTTTCAATTCTCTCCGTCTGTGAGGAGGAGGCTTGTTCGCTCCTGGTCTTGTTCTGGGTTTTGTTTGGCTGGAGCATTCTGTTATGATTAAGGGCAACCCAGTTGGCAACGAGACCCGAAACGACA
>NW_023623050.1:3414-4491 GCF_014905685.2 Nematolebias whitei | reverse complement strand
GCCGGGAGTATGTCCTCCGGGGGATCGGAACCTTCAGAGGAGGAGAATTGACGAGAGAGTGAATCGGGTTTGGTGTTCTTAGAACCAGGGATGTACGTGATGGTAAAGTTAAAGCGAGCGAAGAAGAGGGACCATCTGGCCTGACGTGAGTTGAGTCTCTTTGCCCCCTGGATGTAGGCCAAATTTTTATGATCCGTCCAGATGACAAAGGGGAGCTCGGAACCCTCCAGCCAATGTCTCCACTCCTCCAAAGCCAATTTAATGGCCAATAGCTCCCTATTACCAACATCATAGTTTCTCTCGGCTGGGGTGAGACGACGAGAAAAGAAGGCACAAGGGTGAACCTTGCTGTCAGGACCTCTCTGAGAGAGGACAGCGCCCACCCCGGAATCGGAGGCATCGACCTCAACGATGAACTGTTCGTGAACATTCGGGTGGGCGAGGATGGGAGCCGAGGAAAACAATGATTTAAGCCTTTGGAAGGCAATCTCAGCATCTTGGTCCCACGCGAAGGAACGCAAGGTGGAGGTTAACCTAGTGAGAGGGGAGGCAATCTGACTATAATTTTTGATAAAGCAACGATAAAAATTAGCAAACCTGAGAAAGCGTTGTAACTGCTTTCTATCCGTGGGTCGAGGCCACTCGGCTACTGCTTTTATTTTATCTGGGTCGGACCGTACCTGACCTTTTTCAAAGATAAAACCGAGAAATGTTACCGAAGGGGCGTGGAAAGCACATTTCTCAGCTTTTACGAACAACTTATTCTCCAGAAGCCTCTGGAGAACCGCCTGCACATGTTTAGGGTGCTGTTCTTCATCCCTGGAAAAGATCAAAATATCATCCAGATAGACGAAGACGAAGATGTTAAGAAAATCCCTCAATCCCTCAAAACTATTAACTAGTATTTGTTTATAAAAGACTTCTGCTCCATGTGAGGGAGTTTGTTGCAGCCTGCCATACATGTTTGTTTGTTTTGTTTGTCTCTATGTGGCCCTGTGATGGACTTGCGACCCATCCAGGGTGTACCCCGCCCCTCGCACAGTGATTGCTGGACATGGGCACCAGCGACCCCCCTTA
>NW_023623050.1:0-3314 GCF_014905685.2 Nematolebias whitei | reverse complement strand
TTGTTGTTTTAAGAACATATTTGGTTGAGCCCAGTGAGTTTATTTAGCCTATTTTCTGTCAAGATTCAATGTCACCTTTATTTGCAAAGAAAATACATGTCTACACATTGCATTGCATAAAACATAGTCTTATTATAATTTTAGCTTTTGTGCTACAGCCCCCTTCTTACTGCCCCCACTACTCCCTCTATGACTTATATGACCAATTACAACATGGCTGGATTACAGCAAATATGGTAAACCACCTTTAGTGTGAAGGCAACCATGATCCTGCTATACTATTAGAGCTTGCCAAGTAGGTTTTTCCCTGCTATTTTCCATTACCCCAGACACCACACTTTACATGCCTTTCTTGGCATAATATTCTTGAACCACATCCGGATGCAGTCACTGTTAAGTGCTACTGTAGTTCTATAACCTTGATTATAGTTTAAGCATAGGCAAAGAGCCCACATGGCCACTCAAAACTCAAGCTACATTAATAGTTCTGAACCCAAGTCACTGATACACTGCACCTGCTGCCTGACATGCCTCCCCATGTTTCACCCAGCACATCAATGCACTTCCACCACAATGATAAACAGTTCATCTTTAATACTACTGCAGACCTACTATGCATAATAACCTGTGTTCCTGATTAGGGGTTAAACGACTATATCATTTTTAAACTCAACATTAACATAATAAAACTCAAGTAGAATTCGAGTAGTTGATGACGTCATAGGATCTCAAGATGAAAATAAAAAAATAAACCGCAAAAAAATGTAATTTATTATTTACAAAAAAAGACCAACAAAACACTGGGACAGTATATTATGCTCCTACCATTTATCATACTGCAAATAAGTCACAGGAAAACTAAAACTATTAGTTATTATTATTATTAAGCTACAAAAATGAAAGAAACGTGCAGCAAGTAAAAAACGAAACTAAAAACAGTGGGGCGGACAACCACCCCGCACCACTGCCAGCTGTGGTGCGCATTAGGCTTAGTTTTAGATTTTAATATGTTTATAGGTTTTTATAGGTTTAGAGATTAATATTGTTTTGCTTTTAGTTTGTGAAACACGGTCAGAAGGAAGCTGGTTTTGGTTTGGTCGAATGGACCTGGTGTTACACCATATTCTGTGACCTGCAACACTGCATGCAACACCGCCCCCTATGGTCACAATATACGGTGGTCACAGAATATGGTATAACACTGGTTCGCAACTAGCTCCAAACAGTCAGGAAGTTGATTCATTTTCTGTTTCCTTATGGTAGTTAAACCGTGCAATTCATCTTTAGTGAAATATTTCGATACTACAGATGCATTTCTACCTGTTCGCCAAGACTGGGCCTGCTCTGCTCAGTCCATCTGCTGGGAGGAATCCATTTGGTAGCTTCTACTAGTAGCACGGCGTGGATCATGTGACACGTGACACAATGACATAACTGCGACGTAAAGACGTCACTGCAAATACTCAACATGAAATTTAAAAACTTGATAGATGTCCTAGGAATCGACCTGTCAATTACTCGAGTAGTCTGTTAAAGCCCTATTCCTGATAGCCCCTAAAGAGGTAGCCAACATCCTACAAAGACTATGCACACTCTGTCAGATTTTATTTAATGTCATAGTGGAGTTAGCATCCAGAAGGAAGTGACAAAACTAAGATCTGGTTAATATTAACCCTACAGGAACAGGATTTATTCATATACTATATATATATATATATAAATATATATTTTATATATATATATTTTTTTTTTTTTGTCAGAAATGTACTGTGAGAGTATGACCTTCTGCAGCTCCTGGATCCAAGATGACCACCAATTATTCAAACCTGCAGGTCATATCATCATGGATCCAGCTGTACTTAAAGCTGCAGTCGAGCTCTACTCTCTGCTGGAGCATTCACCTTCCTTCATGGTAATATGCTTCTGGCCTAGTTGTAATTAGAGAAAGGGTAGCCTAATCTCTCTTTTTGTATCACAGTTATCTGTGTCTCCTCGTGCTCCTCCATGACCTGTTGTTCTGGACACCAGTGCCTCCTGGACCTCCTTGCCTTCCACTTCTTGCCTTGGACTCCTCTCCCGTGGCTCCTCGAACCAATGCTGTCTCTCCTCCATCTCCAAGACCTGTAAGAAAACAGAATTATCAAATTAATACTCAAAACCCATCTTACCCCTGTGTATTCCATCCTGACGAATCTCCTCCTGTTCCAGGGTTCCAGTGGAGGATCAACTATTGTCTTTTTCCCTGTAAATAATAAACACTGTTAAACTTTTATTCCCTTTGAGTCTTGCCTGTCTCAGTCTCGTGTTCTCTGGGTCTCCTGAGTTATGACAGAAAAGCTCTAGCCAAAACACCAGACCCAGAACGAGACCGGGGATGAGCAGGTTTCTCTTCCCTCCCAGATTAAACGAATCAACGCCCTCGAGTCTAAACTGGAGAGGATCCTTTCTCTACAAGAAACTATCCATGCCAACATGACGGAACTTGGAGGTATGTTGTTTTCATTAAAGCAAAAGTTTACCTCGACCTTCCCGGCTGCATCTCTGGCCCAGGCCAGTCCTAGCCCCGTTGTTTCCACTTCAAAATCACTTACATTATCAGCCAACTTAAAGATGAGGTGCTCAGTTGGGCAGAGTCCTTCATGTCTACTCATGATACAGATTCCATAAGTTTTGACACCTTTTTAAAGGAGTTTACAAACATTTTTAACCACCCCTTACAGAAATCAGAGACCATAAAGTGTCTACTTGGGTTAAGTCAGAGACACAAGTTGGCGTCCCGACACGCCCTCAAATTCCGCACCATCGCCGCTCGAACCGGCTGGGGTGACATTGCTTTGTTTGTAACTTTTAAAAACTTTTTATCTCATGAGAATAAGGACAAGTTGGCCTTACGTGACGAGCCCAAGGATTTGGACGAGCTGATTTTGGTCGCCATCCGCCTCGACGAACGCTTCTGGGAGAGGCAGTGAGAGAAGGATTACAAGCCCCAGACACCCCACACTTCTGGGTTCTCCACAAATATGATGAGCCGTTCCGCCTACAAGCCCAGGTATGAGAACTACATTTTCCAAAAGCCTGTGTCATTAAAACTTCAGCGTACACCTGTCACTCCACCACCTGCTATGGACTCAGAATCAGAGCCAATGCAAGTTGACCGGACCAGCTCACTACAGAAAAGAGGCGAAGACGGGTGAGCACAAATGCTTGCATTTATTGTGGGAGATAAGGACACTTTATCGCTCGTTGTCCCTTTCGGGGAAATGAGAATTCCCACCAGCAGAAGGGAGAGTACTGGTGGGAACATCTATTTTTTT
>NW_023623049.1:854-4491 GCF_014905685.2 Nematolebias whitei | reverse complement strand
TGATTTGACGCTCTATCACCTCGATCTGGGACAATGGGAAACAACTCTGGACGACTCAGAGTACCTAAAAAACATGACTATAGACATAGATCCCGGAACCTTGGGAAGGATCCGGTTCGAGGGTACTAAGGTCGTCGACGTGGAACCGTTAAACGGAGTTCTCAAGTCTCTCAGGTCCGAGAATAATAACCCAATCCAACCGATTGCCTATGCGTGGTCAAGTGCAGACACGTTAATCGTAGCCCTGCAAATGATGATATTCCTCGTGTTATGCGGGATACTCATATCCCTGTTCCGAGGCCTCCGGTCACTCCGAGTCCAACAAGATCTCCATGCAGTGCACCTCAATGTGATTATGTCTCGCGCACGCGGGTCTAAAAAGAAACAAACAAATAAACGGGACAGCGTGACTGAATCTGGCAACCAGGGTGAGGTGAAGCAGTGAAACGATGTTTCTAGATGCTTAGTCACTACTCTTGTCGGTGTTGAAACGTTGTTTAGTTGATTTTGGTATTGTTTCTGAAGGAAGAATGAATTTTGTTGTGTAGTTAAGTTAGAGACTAAGAGGCCTTTAACCATGCCAACATGCAGTTCATTCATTAAATTGCAATCTTTGCGGAGTCAATGTATATTATTGCTACCTTAAGTACCATAATCTACATTGATCTCACAACGCTTAAGCCGAACCTACTCGAACAATTCTATTCGGGGGGATAGCTAATTCTTTTTGATAAGTCTTGCCATAGACTTCCAAAACATTTATGGGGAAACCAAACACCCAATCTTAAGTCGTTCGTCTAAAAGACAACAGACAATTGCACCAAACTATATTTTACCATGTAAAGCTAACTTAAACCAAGCTAGAAATGGAAAAATAGTTTGGAACCCTTTTCTATAGGCATAAACCCCTGTAGTCACCCTTTTCAGCATGTTCCACCCCTTAACTGGTAGTTGTAGCTGTTCCCAACCATAATAGCTTACACACCAGGTGCATATAGTTTAAGGCCTTATGTAAAATCCCCTTCATAAGCCCACCTTAAACCACATAATTGCATGACACATTGAACCAGAACGGCACAGGCTGGACGTCGCTGGAAGACAACCTTCGCTGGAGGCGACCTGCAATCCTGACGTTGGTCTCCACTCTTCATCCAGTGGCCGCATCTTCAGTTCAATCCAAGGGTACCCCTCTGTATGCTGATTAATCAACACTTCCAATCATTGTGGATTTACCGTTGTGGATTATATGACTTTTTCCAATGGATTACAGACTCTGTTTCCAAGGGGTTAAAGCATTGCTACAATGGAATTACCAACAACATTATGGAATTATGATCAACACAATGGAATTACCAAGAACATTGTGGAATTACCTTGACTTTGTTTTCCTTGCTGGATTACTTCTGACTTTGGTCTTCCTCGCTGGATTACTTTTGACTTTGGTCTTCCTTGCTGGATTACCTCAAGCTCAAGGACATTTGAAGGTGTAAGTTCACGGTTGAAATTCATCCCCATGGACAGGCGATGATTTCCAAAGGGGGGACTGTAGTGAACTTGATCTGATGTCAAATCTGACCAGATGGACAGAAACTGTTATTTCATTGATCTGCATCCAGAAATACAGTTTGACCCATCCGGAGACTTTCTTTCTTGAATTAATCAAGTAGAAAAGACAATTCTCTATGATCATTACTATTTTACAAATGTTTGATAATCAAATTGTGTCAGTTCACTCAATGTTTACAGGTTGAAGAGAACTACTCATTTTTATTTACATAAACAGTAAGTAATGATTTTTATTCCTCATTCTAAGAAGAAATCAGGGTAATATGCATTTCTTGATTTTTCTGTCTTCAATGAGCAAGTTTTGTAAGTGTGTGTTAAAGTTCAAGTTTCGGTCAACTAAAAGTTTACTGAAAAAAAAATGTCATGTTTAACTTTTACAGCAGATAATAGGAGTAGAGACTCCACGAAGTCTGAAGTTCTCCAATAATCTTTCTGTCTGTCACTAAAACAATCCTTGACTTTTCATAACACCTTACATCACAAACCACACCTCTTTCTGGTCCATCGACCAATCAAAAAGCTCTCAAATGACCCAGAAGTCGACCCATTTAAATGTGGCAACTTCCCAGTTCTCGTTAGATTGAGATTGAGTTCAACATGGGAGTTTTCAGAGCTTGAAAGTTTTTCCTGGAGAAGAGTTCCAGACTTTAACTCTCTGAAGAGAGCTAAAGAGTTCAGAGTTCTTGGATGCTAACGCAGGCGTCCAGAATGCTTCTATTGGAATACAGAATGCAGTGACGATTTTGGGAATTATAACTTCTGTTTGGATAACCTCACACGACTCCTAAGGGTTTGGCAGTCCTCACGGAGACGCTGAAAGAGTCAGAAGGGAACTCCACACCGACGCTGATTATCATCTGCAAGGTAAAAGGTTCTATTTCGACCAAGCGTACCGTGGCCAAGCTGATTCCCCAAAGAGCGTGTTGTTCTGGTCCTACAGATAAATTCTCCCACACATCTCTCTGTAAGATAAATCTCCATTTTCCATCTTAAACTCTCCTTTCTCCTAAAATCATTACAGATATTTTAGAAATGTCTGAAGTAAAGTTCTCAATCACCGCCGTGTGATTGATGTCTGCTGTTCTGCTGAGAAGTGAGGACAATCGCCGTATTGTGCCCACTCTCTGTGAAACTAGCCATGTTATTGTTTTCATATTTTGCCAAATTAATGTAAATGTTTGATGTTAAACTTTGATTCTGCAAATAAATGACCGCATTCATTTTGATGGGTCAAAGATAAATGACGTCTCACGTTTGCATTTCTGTTAAACTCAATGCACGACATTTACACAGTCAGAAAAATGAAGAACTCGTGAAAATGTATGAATATATCCTGCATATGTCATACTATACTATGATCCCATGTTTTAAATGCTTTTTATTAATTCTTCAGTTATTATTATTAGTGTATTGTATATATTTTTTCACTTTAATTTTACTCCCATTGATGTTGTTGTTAAGCACTTTGATACCAGGTTTTGTTTTAAATGTGCTCTATAAATAAAGTTGACTTGACTTTCTGGTTCAAAATCACTGTGCACCTTCCTGTTCAACTGCCTCCCTCTTACAATGCTGTTATTGCTAGTATTACTCAGCCCCCTGTGAATAGCAAACAGCCATCAGTGTACTAATGATCCATCGTTGGGCTGATGGTCCTCCTTGATTATGTGAACAGCTGGTTTTGGCTGTCAGAAGTAAACTGGTTGATCCACTGTGGGAGGGTGCTATTTATAAGACTTGAGCTGAATACATCACCACAGACTGAAGAAGTCTTTCGCAGGAAAGACAATATGTTTATACATTTTTTTTGTTTTGTTTTGTTTTTTGAATGTCCATAGGACCAGATTTAACTTATTTAGATTTTTCTACCTGGATTATTGAGCATGCATCAGGATATACTGTAGATGGAAAAAAAAAACATTAATTAGTCAATTAGCGGATGACACCACTGTTTTTGAAAGATAAGGATCAGATACCTGTCGCTCTTGAAGTGATGATATCATTCTCTAAGGCTTCAGGTCTAATTCTCAATCTTAATAAATGTGAGCTTTTTTTTTTTTTTTTTTTTTTT
>NW_023623049.1:0-754 GCF_014905685.2 Nematolebias whitei | reverse complement strand
AAAGACAAAGTAAGACTCCAAAATATAAGAAATATATACAAATAGAGGACACGTCAAAACACCCGGCCACTGTCTGTTCGCCTGCAAAGAACATGACAAAACACAGCAACAAAATACATATGTATAAAGAACTTAAAATATTCATGGCTTTGCAGTAAGTTTCCATAATAAATGTGAGCTTTTAAGTATTCAAGACAGTTTGGAAAAGATGCTTTATAATATCCCAGTGAAAAAGGAGGTCCGTTATTTAGGTATTTAAGCCTGGTATCCACAGGTCTGGTTCTTGTTGTAGCCTGTTGTGTCCGGTTCTAGTGGGACCTCTATTTTTGTGTCTCCACTTTGCCTATAGTTCCCGTTTAGTGGGCGGATTGTTCACCTCTAGTGGGCGGATTATTAATATCAACGCACCTTACCAGCTGGTGGCGGTAGTGCTACATTAAGCTCTTTTCTAAGCACCACTAACATGTATTAGAAGAAGAAGAGCCGGAAAACAACACACAACCAAAATGGATGACCTCGATGAACTTGAAGCAGAACCAACCGCACAGCCCGTCCTGGTCGCTGTCCCGCAAGATGTAGAGCAGGGCCGAGGTGTCAGAGATGCTCTGATGGAGTACCTCATGAGCTGTAACTTATCCTAATTCCACCCCTTAATCTTTTTTTACCTCCCCAGCCTTCCTTAGATACAAGTGAACGCTAAAGTGTTGATTTGAAAATAAACATGGATTAATAATTATTCTTGTTTGTTTAATGT
>NW_023623048.1:0-4492 GCF_014905685.2 Nematolebias whitei | reverse complement strand
CGTCGTTTCCGGGTCTCGTACTATCTGGGTATCCTGAGCTTATGACAGAAATGCTCCAGCCAAACCAGACCCAGAACGAGACCAGGAGCGAGCAAGCTTCCTCCCCTTCTCAAACAGAACGAATCAACCAACTGGAGGAGATGCTGAAACAAGTCTTGACCCAGCAACAAAAGACCCAGTCCAACCTTCAGGAGCTTGGAGGTATGGTCTTCTCTATTAATCAAAGACTTTCACCTTCTTCCACCACAGCTTCAGCTGTTCCACCTGAGCCGAGTCCAGTCTGTACTTGCCCTGTTGCCAACCACACAAACCAACAAGTACTCGTAAAACCTTCTGAGCTGTTCTCCGGGGACCCTGATCTCTGTGAGGGCTTTCTCCTTCAATGCAGACTCGCCTTCAAAGGAGCTCCTCAACTCTACGCCACAGACACCGCGAAAATTACGTATTTCATCAGTCAGCTTAAAGGTAACGCTCTCCGGTGGGCAACTTCTTTCCTACATCATCACAACCTGGATACAGTTTCTTTTGATATTTTACTCACCGAGTTCCGTAGGATTTTCGACCGGCCATTGCAGGAACCCAATGCGGAGAAGCGACTTCTGGGTTTACGTCAGGGCCGGCGACCTGTATCTGAATACGCTCTCGACTTCCGCATTCTCGCCGCTCAGACCGGGTGGAACGAGAGAGCCCTACAAGGTACCTTTTTAAACTCATTGTCTGACTATATTAAGGACCAGATTGCCGCACGAGACGAGCCACCAAGTTTCGACGCATTAATAAACTTAGCCATATCCCTTGACGAACGCCTACGGGAGCGCAGAAAGGAACGGGACTACAACTCCCAGAGATTCACAGCTTCCGGTTCCTCTCCGTCATCAGGTGGGTCCCGCAACTACAAACACTATTTTGAAAACTACAAATCCCAGAGTTTCCCAGTCTCCACTCCGACAACTGTGCCTGCGATACCAGAACCTGAACCCATGCAGGTGGGACGCACCCGATTGACTCCCGATGAGAAACAAAAACGTAGAGAGGCCAACTTGTGTATTTACTGTGGGAGGGATGGACATTATATTTCTGCTTGCCCGTTTCGGGGAAACGAAGGCGCCCGCCAATAAATAGAGAAATATTGGTGGGCACTTCCTCTTTTTCTTCTCTACAGAGACTATCATTACCCACTGTTATCCAAGTTAATCAGAATCGTTTTTCAGTCCTTGCTCTAATTGACTCAGGCGCAGAGCAAAATTTATTAAGCCTTAATCTAGTAAAAAAGTTTTCTTTACCCATTCAATAAATTCAACCAGTTTACATAGCTGGAGTCACCGGTGAGACCCTGGCCCAGATCCGCTTTAAGACTGAGGCTCTGCATCTAATAACGTCTGGAAACCATCACGAAAACATTAATTTCTTTGTATTTGACTCACCCAACACTCAATTAATTTTAGGATACCCCTGGTTAAAAGATCATAATCCACATATTAATTGGGAATTGGGGAGGGTGGAGAGATGGAGCAACAAGTGTCTAAAACACTGTCTTCGCTCAGGTATCTCCAACTGCTCTAGTTTTGACATGACCAAAGAGGAGATTGATTTGTCTGCCATTCCCTCTAACTACCATGATTTAGCGCAAGTATTCAGCAAACAGAAAGCCTCATCTCTACCTCCACACCGTCCGTACGACTGCTCCATTGACCTCCTTCCTGGAGCCCCCCTACCCTCCAGTCGACTCTATAATCTCTCAGGCCCAGAGAGGGACTCCATGAAAAAATACATTGAGGAGTCTCTCGACTCCGGGATCATTCGCCCGTCCACCTCTCCTGTGGGGGCAGGGTTTTTCTTTGTCACAAAGAAAGATAAAACTCTCCGCCCCTGTATTGATTACCGGGGTTTGAACAACATAACGGTAAAAAATAAATATCCCCTACCTTTAATTGATTCCATCCATGAACAGTTGCAATCTGCCACCATTTTCACCAAGTTAGATTTGAGGAATGCATACCATTTAGTTCGCATAAAGCATGGTGATGAATGGAAGACAGCCTTCCGAACACCCCTGGGTCACTTCGAGTACCTGGTCATGCCTTTCGGACTAACCAATGCCCCTGCTGTTTTTCAGGCCTTAGTTAATGATGTCCTAAGAGATTTTATTGGAGATTTTGTTTTCATCTACCTAGATGACATTCTTATTTACTCCCACGACAAAAACAATCACATAGCGCAAGTCAGGACTGTACTACAGAGACTTTATGAGAATCAATTGTTCGTAAAAGGAGAAAAATGTGATTTTCATGTTCCCTCTGTATCCTTTTTGGGTTTTATCTTCGGGGAGGGACATTATAGAACGGACCCCGAGAAAACCAAGGCAGTGGTGGAGTGGCCCGTCCCAGAGACCAGAAAGCAATTGCAACGTTTTCTGGGTTTCGCAAATTTCTACAGGCGCTTCATAAAGGATTATAGTCGCATCGCCGCACCTCTGTCTCAGCTTACCTCCATCAACAGGACTTTTAGATGGACCCCTGAGGCAGATGCAGCATTCTGTAGACTTAAAGAACTTTTTTCATCCACACCCATCCTTTGCCATCCAGACCCCAAACATCAATTCATTCTAGAAGTGGATGCATCTGACACTGGGGTAGGAGCTGTTCTGTCCCAAAGGTCACCCAGAGACAATAAGGTTCACCCATGCGCCTTTTTCTCTCGACGCCTATCATCTGCAGAAAGAAACTATGATGTGGGTAACCGGGAGCTGTTAGCGGTTAAGTTGGCATTAGAAGAATGGCGCCATTGGCTCGAAGGTACTGAAATTCCTTTTTTGATATGGACTGATCATAAAAACCTCACATATTTAAGAGATGCCAAACGGTTGACCCCCAGACAGGCACGCTGGTCACTATTCTTCAATCGCTTCAATTATACTTTAACTTTCAGACCCGGTTCTAAGAACACCAAACCTGATGCTCTCTCTCGTCAGTTTTCCCCTCCAGATGTTCCTGACACCGAAGAGAACATCATCCCTCCAGTCTGCATTGTCGGGGCACTCACCTGGTCTATTGAAAGAGAGGTACGTGAGGCTCATGAGACTGAACCTGACCCTGGCACTGGACCCCCTGGAACTCTTTTTGTCCCCTCAACTATGAGATCGAAGGTACTCGAATGGTTACACACCAACAAACTGTCATGTCACCCCGGCACCTCGCGCATGCTGTCTTTAACTAAGACTCACTTCTGGTGGCCTACACTTACTCAAGACGTGAAAGAATTTGTCTCAGCATGTTCAACATGTGCTCGTAATAAAACAGGAAACCAACCTCCTGCCGGACTTTTGCAACCCCTGCCTACACCCAGCCGTCCATGGTCTCACATATCAGTAGATTTTGTCACAGGCCTGCCTCCATCGGAAGGTAACACAACTATTCTAACAGTCATTGATAGATTTTCGAAAGCAGCCCACTTCATCCCTCTTCCCAAACTTCCTTCCGCCCTAGAAACGGCTCAACTTCTTGTACAGCATGTTTTCAGGATCCACGGTATTCCCTCTGATGTGGTATCGGATCGAGGCCCCCAATTCATCTCTCAAGTATGGCGCTGTTTTTGTAATACTCTAGGGGCTTCTTCCAGTCTCACCTCCGGTTACCACCCCCAGTCCAACGGTCAGGCGGAACGTTGTAATCAGGAACTGGAGTCCACCCTACGCTGCATCACAGAACTTAACCCCTCAGCCTGGAGTCAGCACCTGGTTTGGGTGGAGTACGCCCACAACTCTCATAGATCTACAGCCACAGGTATGTCACCTTTTGAAGCCTCTCTTGGATACATGCCTCCTCTTTTTCCCAGCCAGGAGACTGACATCTCAGTACCCTCCGTACAACATCACTTCCGCCGTTGTCGACGCATCTGGCGCCAGGCCAAGGCATCGCTGGTACGCACCGCTGCCCAAAACAAAAAATTTGCCGATCGCCATCGTTCTGCTACACCACCCTACCAAGTGGGCCAAAGGGTATGGCTTTCCACCAGGGACATCCACCTGAGGGACACTCCCAGGAAAATGGCTCCCCGGTTTATCGGCCCTTTCCCCATCATCAAGATAATCAACCCCTCTGCCGTAAGACTTCAACTTCCTAGCTCCATGAGGATTCATCCCACGTTCCACGTTTCTCAGATCAAGCCTGTCTCCGAAAGTCCTTTGTGCCCACCTGCCGACCTCCCTCCACCCGCCCGGTTGATCGACAACCATCCAGCCTTCACAGTCCGGACCATCCTGGATGTGCGACGCCGAGGACGTGGTTACCAGTACCTAGTTGACTGGGAGGGATATGGTCCTGAAGAAAGATCTTGGATCCCTCGTTCTTTCATACTGGATCCAAGCCTCATCTCTGCCTTCTTCAAGGCCCACCCCGAGAAGCGCCTCAGGTCGTCTGGAGGCGACTCTTGAGGGGGGGGGGGTACTGTAAGAGTAGTTCTTGCTGCAGCCCCAAGATGGCCGCCAATCACC
>NW_023623047.1:0-4492 GCF_014905685.2 Nematolebias whitei | reverse complement strand
GATGGATGGATGGATGGATGGATGGATGGATGGATGGATGGATGGATGGATGGATGGATGGATGGATTGATCAGAATCAGAATCAGTTTATTATTGCCATGTCAATGAACGAGGTTCACAAACCAGGAATTTGCTTCGACATAAGGTGCGAATAGTAATAAAGTAAAATAAAGTAAAATAAAGTAAAAATGAAGTAAAAATGAAGTAAAAATGAAGTAAAAATGAGAACATTACATATGACATAAGACCTGTGTACACCCACAAATAAAGTAACATTGAAACATAACATAAACATATGTACACCCATATAGAAAACAATAAAAAAGCTTAGAAAACTACAGATGGAGTATTCAATTATAATACAGATGGGTGGACAGATGGATGGATGATTCTTTTCTTTCTCTTTATGCTGGTGAGCATATTTTAAAGCTCATTAAAAACCATACACTTGTACCATCTTGCTCTTGAAGGCCTTCATGTTTTATCTTCACACGCTTGATTTTAGGTTTTCTGTACGAGCAAACATGAAATTAATGTCCCACCAAAATGAAACAGTGAGTCAAGGACTTTAACGATCCAGCACACTCAGCCACATGCTTCATGTCTAGTTACCTCTGCTTTGATTCTAGTTACTGTTCTTTATTCTCAAGGCAAACTAAAAGTGCTTCTGGAATCACCAGAGTCTGATTTCACGAATTTAGTGACGACGGGTGGAAAAATGCAACAGAAGATCAACGACGCCATCTAGTGTTGGAAAACAAAACATGAAAAACCAAACGCAGCCAGTGTGAAAACGTGCACAATTCAATTTAAAGTGAGAAAGCTCCTTGAATGAGATTTTCAATAAATAAATAAATCCATATAGCCATTCTTTCATCGATCCATCTTACCATTTATTTGTTATGGGCAACCATGGCAACAGATCCAGGAGTGACATCATTCTAGGTCTGCCCAGGGGACTTTTCCAAGCGGAACAAGCTGGAAAACATCCAGTGGGAGGCATCCAGGGGGCTGCTAGAACCACCTCAGCTAAATCATTTCCATGTGGAGGAGCAGCAGCTTCTACTGTTCCCCCTGGATGACGGAGCTTCTCGACCTTTCCAAGGCTTTAGAACCAAATATTTAGAATCTCTTATGTTCTATCATGATCTGTACCTCATGTGGGGGTTACAGCATAAACAGGCCAGTAAACTGAGAGCTTTATTTTGACTCAACTCTTTTTTTTTTTTTTTTAACCATGACCGCCCAAAGCATTGTCCACTTGTGAACAAGACTCCCAGATACTTGAACTCATTGAGGCCAAAACTCACTGCCACTCCACTGGTGTGTGTTAATTTTACAAATCCACAAGCAACTCACAAATGATGGGACAAAACAAATAATACAAAAATGTCATATGTGCAAATCAAATATGTTAATCAAAATGTTCACTTGAATAAAACATGTAAACTATTGAATATGGGTTATTTATAAGATTGAGTTTATTGCAGCTCCTCAAACTGAGAAGTCTTTTGGATAAAAGACAAAATGTTTCACAAAAAGAGACCGTCCATGGACCTGACTTAACTTTGTTAGATTTTTCTATTGAGCATGCATCATAAATATGGGTGTTTATACCAGAAAGCCATTGATGTAATGTGTATATATCAGTCACCAGTGTGTTTACTTGTTTATTACAGTATTTAATTCATTTCTTAGATTCACTGACAAGAATGAAGTCAGAAAACTGACTTACTGGAGTTAGTTGTTTTCTGGAGAGTTTTTTGACACAATGACCTGCTGACCCATAAAAGTCTACAGCTTTTTGGGGAATTTTCCTGCTTATTTATTTATTTATATTTTAAGTATGCTAACTCATGGACTAAGCTGCATTCTACCAGAGGACACGGATGGATCCGAGTTAATTTAGACCTGGGACTCGTGAACCCTGATTCAGTGAGAGGATTCAAATGATCAATCCGGGTGATTCATTAACCGAACCAGCTCTTGGTGTGCGATAACGCAAGATTTAGTAAATCCAAAATCAAGTAGGGACCCACATCTCAGATAGTCTACTACCTTTTAATCATAAAAGTGGACAGCATCAAATCATGAAACAATTTTTCGGACTTTAGTTTTTTTTTAAATAATTGTTTGTTTTGTATTTTTTATATTGAATTAATAATTGATTAAACACTAGAACAGAATCTTGTTCAGAAACAGCAGAGCAGTTTATACCTTCCTTTATTCCACCTAAATAAAGCATACAAAGCTATCACACCACAACAACTGTTAAAAACAGTTACATAAAAAAATCAGTTTCAACAAAGCTTGCTTGTTTTACGTCGATCAGTCACGTGACGGGCCCGTACCACCACAGGCATAATGCGTGCAACGTCAAAGCACGGGGGAGGTAGTGTAAGCGGAGTACAATTTTTGGTCCGGTCGGCTTGCCATACTTCTGAAAAAGACATCGATCCCAGCGCGCTGGGATCGATCCCTGTCCGCCCAGGTTCTTTACGCTCTTGTTTTGCTAGCAAGATGGATGAGTTCGAGGAGCAGTTGGCCGAGACTGTGAAGAATTACAGCCATCTTTACAACTGTGCCAACAAACCATATAAAGACAGTGAAATGGCGAAGAACTCGTGGAAGGAGATAGCGCAGTTAATGTGCACGGACGAGATCGTCTGTAGGAAACGGTGGCGGTCTCTTCGGGACAAATTTGCAAAGGCCAAACGGCGAGTTCAGAGTCGGAAGAAAAGCCCCGGCGGGAAGAAGATCGCCATTCCGGCGCTGTACACCGCTTTACAGTGGCTGGACGTCCATGTAAAGAACCGGGAGACGACCACTAATATGATGAGCGTGTCACACGTTGAGGTAAACAGCCATGTCCACCAGACAACCCGTCAGTTCCCTGAGCTGATAGCTGCCCACTGCTCCACCTGAGTATCTCACGTGTGGTTGGTTAAATGCAGGGAACTAATTTCGCCATTGTATGGAAACAATGATGACAATCTCAAACTTCCCTTCTGCGCTGCCGTAGTTCCTCTTTTGTGTCTGTCCATGGTCAATAAGAACGTCTCGCAGACACGTCAGCGAGAACAGATGTCTTCACTCTCTCCCGGAGTTGATGTTGAACCAGAGAGAAGGCCTGATAAACAAAAAGGTGCTAGCGATACCGCAGACAGGCGATTTGTGACGTCAAAACGGCCGCTGTTATTTTAATTAACAAGTCAACCCACCGTGTTATTTATTGTATACTAGTTATTTTTTACTTTGTTTAGTCAAAACTAAAAAAAACAAAACAAACCTGTTTTACAAGTCATATCGATATTGCTCTAACGACATCCGCTTTTAGTTTTTCAAAATAAAAGCAGTTGGCGAAAGATAGCTGAAAACGGACTAAGATGGTTTATAATAAAAATAAACTTTAATATAAGAAAATACTACGTTAGGTTTTATAGGATGAATGCTTTTTTTTTCTACATTGTAATTACCGTTATAATCTATCGCCTTTTAAAATAAAGGCAGTTGTTACTGATGATGATAATAACTTCATACTTTTCAACCTCCCTGGGAAAGTTTTCTCCAGGGTGTTGGATGGAAGGCTCCGACCAATCGTTAAACCTCAAATTTAGGCGGAGCAGTGCGTCTTTTGTCCATGTTGTGGAACGGGTTCCTTATGTATCAAAGAGGGTGCAACTTCCCTACTGAAAGTTGGCGTGAGAGGACGAAATGTGAAAATTGAGTGTGCACAAAACTATTTAATGTAGTCAAACTGTGCACACGCATGTTTCTGTGCACCTTTCTTTCATGCATATGAAACTGAGAGTACATGAGGCACCTCCCCTGACACGTCTCCATTTAGTTATAGATGCAAATATGTCTTGCATGTGAGATTCTCCTTTCTGCAAGATCGTAAATGATGTCAGGAGAGAGAGTGTGTGTGTGTGTGGGGGGGGGGGGGGGGGGGGGCTGTTGGACAAAGAATATGCTTACTACCAACTCTCATCTATGGTCATTTAGCATGGATGATGATTAAAAGAATAAGATCCCGGCCACAAGAGGCTGAAAAGAGCTTTCACCAAAGGGTTGCCAGGCTCTGCCATAGAGGAGGATGAGGAGCTCCACCATCCAGAAGGAGCTAGAAGTAGAGCCGCTGCTCCCTCACAACAAAAGGAGTCGGTTGAGGTGGTTTGGGCATCTGATTAGGATGCCTCCTGGATGCTTCCCATTGGAGGTTTTCCAGGCACGTCCCACAGGGAAGAGACCCAGAGAGGGTTGGGGAAGATGTAGACCTTTCTGGAGGGATTGTATATCCTCTCTGGCCTGGGGACACCTTAGGATCCCCCAAGAAGAGCTAGGAAGAGGAACGTCTGAGTTTCTCTACTGGACCTGTTGCCGCAGCAACCATATGCAGCACTCCCATAGTAGATGGATATAGAAATAATGATATTAATAATAATACTCTTAACAACAATATCCAAGCCTCTCAGCAGGGGAAATGGGAAGT
>NW_023623046.1:0-4492 GCF_014905685.2 Nematolebias whitei | reverse complement strand
ACATGGGTCACGTGTACCGGATGGTACAGTGTCATATTGCCAATCTGCATGTGAACCATTGCTATAGCTGTCAGGGTTGTTTTCATTTCTGAGAGACCCTGCATTTCTATAGCACATTCAGAGAGAGGTATTATCCTGTTAACACTGGCAGCGGCCGTCCTCAGCTCCTCGAACAGTTTAGCTGACATAATTGTTATGTCTGCCCCACCGTCCAAGAGTGCTTCGTGTGTGAGGACACCTTCGAGTGTTACTGACAGGTACGCCTTTTTGGCGGCCCCCTTTCTGATAAAGTTACACAGAAACCTTTTGGTTTTTTTCTGACGCTTTTTCACGCGTTCAGATTTATCTGTGTAATCTTGATTTGTCTGAACCGTCAGCACAGCAGAAGCTGTTTCTGAGTGTTCAGCTTGCGATGACTCGTCATCGTTTGTGTGTGTGTTTACCCCCCCTTCTTCTGATGAGGGGTTGTTTGAGTGAACAACAGTTATGTCTTGGTGTGTTTCACCGACATCTGTTATGTTGTCATTCGCGCCATTAGATGTAATGGGAATTACATCACTGCAAAGTGCTCCTGGTTGGGTTCCCGTGTCAGTGTGTTTCAAAGTTTCTAACAACCTGCGTATTTTCTCTGTCTCTTCCGAGTTTAGAGGTGTAGGGCCTTGTTTCTGGAACTTTTGTGATTTTTTCGCCTCGGTTCGTTTCGTCCGAGGTGGGGGACGGTCAGGTACGTCTTTCGGGGGTTCCTTTACGTACTGCCCCTGCCGATATGGTTTCTCATATCGTTGCGTCCTGCGCTCACCCCATTTACGATAATCACGTTCATCCTCTGAAAGAGGAGCATTTTTGTCCCAACGTGCACCTTCACTACGTGGTTTGTTATTTTGAACAGACTGTTTTCTCTCTTTCTTAGGAGGAGGTGGCGAAGCACGTCGTCCTTCTAGTTCAAGAGAGTGGGGTTTAACCTTTACACTAGGAAACACTTCAATGGGCGTCTTATCATGAGAACATGCTTCAAACACATTCACAGCACACTGTTTAATCTCACTGATGGATTTTTCTCTGAAATTTGCCATCATTTGTACTGATTTTTTAAAATCAGAGTGGAGATTTTTGGTGAAAACAAACTTAAAACCATCATCTTCTTCCATTCCGGTCTCATTTCTGTTACCAAAATAAGCTTGGAAGATTCTTTTGTAATAAACTTTTGGATGTTCATTCTTGCCCTGCGTGACCTTGTCAGCGGCTGGAAAACCAGCAGGTCCCGTGCAAGAGTCATACTCTTTGATCAGAGCCTCACACAGAAGGTTGTAATCCCTCCTCGTTGCATCTGATAGACGCTCGATGAAGGTGAACACCTCTCTGTCCGAAGTGAGTCGTATCAGACTGATTTTATCTTCTGCCGTAGCATTAGGATAAGCTCTCAATCTGAAATCCAGATCTCTGAGGTACGCTTTTGTTCCTGCCGACCCCATAGGGCCGGGAACGAAACGTTGTACATATTTTGAGACTTTCTGCAAATCATCCATTGAAGGAGACTGTATCAACGGTCTCACATGCGTGATTGGTGCAGATTGGTCAAGTCCTGCCCCTACCGCCCATGGTGGGGGTGGGGGTGGCTGGTAAGGAGGAAGAGGTACATATCGGTGCAGTTCTGTCCCTACCGCCCATGGTGGGGGTGGGGGTAACGGCGTGTTGTCAGGAGGAAGAGGTGCAACAGCATCTGACTGGAGAGTTCGTGGCTGTCTCGGACCCTGATACTGTTCGTCTTTGAGTCTTAGACCATGCCGCCCCATATCAGAAATCTGGTTTGTAGCTGTAGCTAATTTCTCCTCACAAGCTTTCAGGTCCTCCTGTGATGTCTGATATTTTTTTATTAAAATCAGCCATCGTTGGAGTGATTCCGTCTTGTCTGCCTTGCAAGCGTCCAGCTCCTTCAATGCGATCTGTAACTGTGCTTTTAGCACGTCGTTATCTAAACGCGAGGCTTGGTACGCTTGTTCTCTATCCTCTGCTTCCGATAGTGATGCTTCAAGTACTTGTAGTTTGCTGTTCAGCAAAGCAATTTCTGCACTTGTATCTTGCTGTAACTGAAACATCTGTTCATAATGTTTCGTCATGAGGACCTCGTGTTCGCTTCTAAATTGACGGACGTATTCTTCCGTTTTTTGAGCCAAATCTATTTCACTGTCTAACCTTTGTTTGAGGTAATCAGTTTTCTCAATGGCCTTATAGAATAACTCTTTCAGCAAGATTGCAATTTTGGCCAGCTTTTCATAACTGGACTTTGTGATTTCTGCAGAGGTCACACTTTCTGCAACCTCCTTCAGATTGTCCACTAACTCTTTTGGGTTCATGCGCTCTGTCTGGATTATATATGGATGTACGGACGCTCCGAGAAGCGCGAACGCATTCTCCAAGCAGTCCGTGATTCCTTTTGGGTCAAAATCTTTTTCTAACACACCTGTCATGTTTTCACTGTGTAGCAATTTATCTGTTTGAACAGTTGCAAGCTTTAGATATTTTACAGGTAAATATTTGTATTCAAGTCAATGAGTTTTCACACTTATTTTAGCTTTGGGTTTACACAGAAGTACTGTTATAAGTCAACTTATTCAAATGTGGGTACCTTTCTCAGGTTTTACCCCAATTCATGAATATTTAAGTAAATGCTCTTCCAGCAGTGTTACTTTTTGTGCTTATTTTCCACAGATACTAGAGTACCAAGCTGTTTTTAGTGTATTTACTCTAAAACACTGAATTTTTTATAAACCTGCAAATTTTCCTTTAGTCTCACAGCAATATTAGTTTAAAACGTTTTTTTAAACCGTTCTGTTCCAGAAATTTGCTATTTTAAACAGTTACTCACCTGGTGGGTGAAAAGAGAAAAGAATTTGATGATGAGGAATAATCAGTCTTTCTTCAGAAAAACTGTATTTGCTCCTGTATAGCTTCTATTTAAAATTAAATAGAGAGATATTTTATTTAGGTGGTAAATTAAACAGAAAATCTCTTTTTCCTGATAAATTTACTCTTATTTAGTGATTTTGCAATTAAACGTGTATTATCCTTCAAGCAAAATGAGTAAACTGTTCAACTCTGTGAATATTTGTAACTGTATCTGTTTTTTAAAAAGTTTCTAACTTTATTATGAACCTGTTTTAAGGATTTATCAGTGAATAAAATTTTTTGGTAAACGCTTCTTTGCATAAATACCTATTACTTTTTAAAATGTAAGATAACAGTGTTTTATTCAGCTTTGAGGAAGTTTGTTAACTCAGAATTTGCCTTACAGAAAAATAAAAAGACGTTTAATTTCACTCTTTACCTAAAACGAAGTGAAATCTGTGATCTCACGTCTCGCCAGGAGATGTCAGTATTACCTCAACAATTATAACTCCGTCACTTTTTGTGTTGTCCACTAGGGGTGCTATAACTTCCTGTGGCGTTCGGTTGACATCCTGTTGTTAGCTGCTTAGCTTGAAGTTAGCTTCGGCTAAACTCGGTTAAAATCAACATTTCTGAACGGATTTTTTACACAAAAGTGGCAAAAGTTTTGCAATCAGACTTTATAGCTTCAAACATGAGTTTTGGGACTGTTGGTAGCTTCATTTAGTGATTTTAAGCGTAGTTTAAGCTCCGGTCGTTAGCTTGTTAGCTTAAAATTAGCATCGCTAGCGTTGTTTAAAAACATCATTTTTTGACGAATTTTAAACTGTAACGTGGCAGAATTTCAGCAAGCAGGCTTCGAAGCACTTAACCAGCGTGTCAAAACCACATTAAAGTTACTTTTCAGCTTTAAAAAGCAGATTTTATTTCCCTATGAAAACGAATTTCATTTCCGGGTCACGTGACTGAAATCACCAATGGCAACGCAGCGCAGGCTTGAGGGGAGATGACGTAGCACGTCAGTCAAACTTCTCAACCAATGAAAGCGCTCCACAACAGCGAATTCAACCAATCACGAAGCGTATTCTCCAGCTAGCAAGTTAGATTAGCGTAAAATAGTTCGTCACTTTTTCGTCTTTTAAACTGTCAAAATGCACTTTTTCTGTTAAAAATTGTAGCGAAACAACTTCTAACTGTGTTCTGAGATGGCACTCAGCTTTTAAAACGTTTATCCATCTATTCAAAATACTCGTTCAAACTGAACAGAACCCACAGCCGGGTCTTAGGAGAACCTCGTACTTTTAAACAGAATAACGTCTTCCACAGCTCATCAGCTTTTAGTTACACGTAACAGACGTACAATTTCAGCTCTTAAAACATTGCCAGCCCAACGCTTATACATGCAGCGTTTGCTTGAAAGGTGCAGCTCCAAGCGCGCAGCCCAGCCGCTGCGTAAACATTCACAGCTCGTCAGCTGTTACTTTTTCAACATGCCAACACGTAAAATCAATTTTTACACGAATTAACAGTCATTCATGAACCGTTACGAGCCACCAGTTTGTAGTGAGTCACGTGAGATACGTGTCACTTGTTGTATGACAAATAT
>NW_023623045.1:0-4493 GCF_014905685.2 Nematolebias whitei | reverse complement strand
AGTGGTTGTTGTTGTTGTTTGCGATCCGGCCTCTGGTTCATGACAGTAGAATCTGGCCATTATGGATCCAACACCAACCCGAGAGTGGTGCTCTAAGGTAGAAGGGGCTGTTAGTAAACTTGAGAAAGGGCTTCAGGAAATGGTTGTTTCTCTTCAAGCTTTGTCCCAACAGTCAAACCAAGTCATCAACCAAACCCTGTTGACTCCTGCACCAAGAGAACCACGGTTAGCCCCCCCTGAACATTTCAGAGGTGAGCCTGAGCAATGTCGACCATTTTTGACTCAGTGTGACATTCAATTTCAATTGCAACCTTCATGTTTTCCCACTGAGCATGCTAAAGTAGCTTATGCTGTCTCACTTCTCGCTGGAAGAGCCAAGACGTGGGGCACTTCTGAATGGTTAAAAGGTGGCGTGGTATGTCGTAATTTTTCTGAATTTTCCAAAGAGTTGTGTCGGGTTTTTGACCCCATCCTCCCTGAGAGAGAGGCAGCCCGAAGAATTTTTGATATTAAACAAGGCAAGGATTCTGTAACCAAATACATCATTCACTTTCACTCTGTTTCAGCAGACAGTCATTGGGATGAACACGCACTCACTGACGCCTTCTTCAGGGGGCTTAATGAAGATGTTAAGGATGTGCTGGCAACAATGGACTATCCCTCATCCCTACGCCAGCTGGAGGAGGTGGCCACCCGTGTTGACCTGCGCCTGCGTGAGCGTGAGCGTGACCGTGAACAGAGTCGAGGCAAGGCCACAGCCATGTCCAGAACCAGACATCACCTTGTGGATCATGAACCTAAAACGGAACAAACCAAGAGTCCTCAGGATCCTCTGTATGCTACGGAACCCATGCAACTAGGAAGAAGTCGTCTGACCACCCAGGAACGAGAACGTCAGAGGAGGTACCATCTCTGTTTTTATTGTGGTCAAGGCGGTCATGATTGTCATCATTGTCCAGTAAAAGACCAGGCTCAGCAGGAGAAGAGAGGCTCCTGTTGAGTCTTAGTCATAAGATCAAGTCCTCTCCACCTATCATGTCCAAGTCCAAGGTCAAGTTCATAATAAAGGGTGGTCAACCCGTCATCGTCTCAGCTTTTATTTATTCAGGGGCCGACACGGAATTCATTGATAAAACCTTTGCCAAATCTATAGATCTGACCATTGTTCCATCACCTAACAACCATAAGGTCCTCGCTTTAGATGGTCATCCTTTAAGTAAATCTAGTCTTGAAACTGTTCCAGTCACCATGGTGTCGGCCAACAACCATTCGGAACTGATCAGATTCATTGTTATTGATTCACCCCAACTCCCAGTGGTTTTAGGTTCCACTTGGTTACGCAAACACAACCCCCAAATCGATTGGAGGAACCAAGAGATTGTAGGATGGGCTAATGAGTGTTATTCTACATGTATTCAGAGCCAACCCAGTTCACCAGCCCTTGTCACAGCCAATGAGGAGACCTATCCTAATCTAAGTCAGGTACCTAAAGAGTACCATGATTTGAAAGAGGTCTTTAATAAATCAAAAGCTACGTCCCTTCCGCCACATCGTCCATACGATTGTGGTATTGACCTGATCCCAGGTTCTACCCCCCCTCGGGGTAGATTATATTCTTTGTCTGGTCCCGAGCAAGAGTCCATGAGGAAATATATAACAGAGTCCCTCCAAGCTGGTATCATTAGACCTTCAGCATCCCCCGCTGGTGCAGGTTTTTTCTTTGTAGGGAAGAAAGATGGGTCACTTCGTCCATGCATTGACTATAGAGAACTTAACAAAATAACCATAAAGAACAAGTATCCTCTGCCCCTCATGAACTCTGCTTTTGATATAATCCAAAATGCTAAGATATTCACCAAACTGGATCTTCGCAACGCTTACCATTTGGTCAGGATACGGCGGGGAGATGAATGGAAGACGGCTTTTAATACCGCAGATGGCCATTATGAATATCTTGTTATGCCATTCGGCCTCACCAACGCTCCTGCCGTTTTCCAAGCCCTGGTTAATGATGTCCTTCGTGACATGATTAACATTTACGCTTTTGTTTACCTTGATGACATACTTATCTTTTCACAAGATAGCATTTCTCACCGTCGCCATGTCAGAGCTGTCTTAACCCGCCTTTTACAGAACAATTTGTTTGTCAAGGCAGAGAAGTGTGCTTTCCACCAAGTGTCCACCTCATTCCTTGGGTTCAACATTTCTCCAGGTCAAGTATCCATGGAACCCGGGAAGGTATCAGCGGTGGTGGATTGGCCCAAGCCCAAGGATCGTAAACAGCTGCAAAGGTTTCTCGGTTTTGCAAATTTTTATAGGAGGTTCATTAAGAACTACAGTTCAGTTGCAGCTCCTCTTCATTTTCTCACCTCATCTAAGACCAAGTTCATCTGGGACTCCGTCGCCAACCAATCATTCCAGAAGCTCAAAACATTGTTTTCCTCTGCTCCAATCTTGCACTCTCCAGACCCCGAGAAACAATTCATTGTGGAGGTCGATGCATCCAGCACTGGGGTGGGCGCCATCCTCAGTCAGCGCAGCACAGATGGTAAGATCCACCCCTGTGCTTACTTCTCCAGGGCACTCTCCCCCGCTGAGAGAAACTACGACGTGGGAGACCGTGAGCTTTTGGCAGTCAAGATGGCCCTGGAGGAATGGAGGCACTGGCTGGAAGGTGCGAAGAAGTCCTTTTTGGTATGGACCGACCATAAAAACCTGGAGTACCTTCGCACAGCAAAGAGACTCAATCCCCGTCAGGCCAGGTGGGCTATGTTTTTCTCTCGGTTCAGTTTCACCCTCTCTTACAGACCCGGGCCCAAGAATGCTAAGCCGGATGCCCTGTCCCGGGTCTTTGAGGTCAAGGAAGGGCCCTCAGAAGAGGTCGAGTTCATCCTGCCTGAGACCGTACGTCTTTCTTTGACTCAATTAGAACTCGATCTCCAACAAGTCCAACTCTCCGAGCCACGTCCACCCACCTGTCCTAGGGGGCGCCTGTTTGTCCCCAATCAAAAGGTAAAAGAGGTTCTTGAATTATGCCATTCATCAAAGTTGTTCTGTCACCCAGGAATCACCAAGACCCTCCAACTCATTCGCGCCCGATTCTGGTGGGCTACGCTTACGGAGGACACCAAGCACTTTGTCAAGTCATGTCCCGAATGCAATCGTGCCAAGTCTTCCAATCGCCCACCTGCCGGGCTGCTACGACCACTGCCAATTCCTTCACGCCCATGGTCACATATTGCTATGGACTTTGTGACTGGATTACCCCCTTCTGAAGGTAATTCAGTGTTATTGACCATTGTGGACCGTTTTTCTAAAATGGTCCACCTGGTTCCTCTCCCCAAGTTACCTTCTTCCAAGGAGCTCAGTGTTATCATGGCCAAGGAGGTTTTCAGGCTCCATGGGCTCCCCCAGAACATTGTGTCTGACCGAGGTCCCCAATTCATTTCCAAGTTCTGGAGGGAGTTTTGCAACCTGCTAGGGATCTCGGTCAGCCTCTCGTCAGGTTTTCATCCCCAAACGGATGGACAATCTGAGCGTACCAACCAGGAGGTGGAGACCAAGCTTCGGCTCCTCTGCGAGGGGGACCCGAGGAAATGGACGTCCAACCTCCCTTGGATTGAACAAGCAATCAACTCTCTTCCATCCTCTACATCAGGTATTTCACCCTTTCATGTTGTCTATGGATTCCAACCCCCTGTTTTTTCAGTCCAGGGGAGAGAAGCTCGGGTTCCCTCTGCACGACTCGCAATTTTACGTTGCCAGCGAGTCTGGAGAAAAGCCAGGAGAGCCCTAATTTTGGCCACCAAAAGGTACGTTCGGGGGGCTAACCGCAGGAGAACGCCTCAACCATTGTACAAGGTGGGCCAGAAAGCGTGGCTCTCCACCAAGGACCTTCCTCTCCGTGTGGAATCTAAGAAATTAGCACCACGTTTCATTGGTCCTTTTCTGATTACCAAAATAATCAATCCTGTCTCTGTTCGCTTACAGTTACCCAGGTCCATGCGCATTCATCCAACGTTTCATGTCTCAAGACTCAAGCCATTTGTCCTGCCACGTTTTCGACCCACCACCGACCTCCCACCACCCGCCCGACTCATTCAGGGGAGCCCAGCCTACACGGTCCGACGCCTTCTTCGATCCAGAAGGTGGGGGAGAGGACTCCAGTATCTGGTAGACTGGCAGGGGTACGGCCTGGAGGAACGTTCCTGGGTGCCCTCACGCAATATTCTAGACAAAACCCTCATTAGAGACTTTCATCGACTGAACCCTCTCCAGCCTGGTGGTCCTTCAGGAGCCGGACCTTGAGGGGGGGGGGTTCTGTCATAGCTCTGCTCTCTGTCAGCTCCTCTGTCATGCTGCACACTCAGTAATCACTCAACTCATGTCACCTGTCACCGCTCATTATCCCACAGCTCCACCACCTGGTCCAGTCAGTACTTAAGTTCACTCATTCCTCTCAGTCTGGGCCAGATTCTCTATCCTGTCTCATC
>NW_023623044.1:755-4493 GCF_014905685.2 Nematolebias whitei | reverse complement strand
ATTTTGGGAATTATAACTTCTGTTTGGATAACCTCACACGACTCCTAAGGGTTTGGTTGTCCTCACGGAGACGCTGAAAGAGTCAGAAGGGAACTCTACACCGACGCTGATTCTATCATCAACCAGGTAAAGGTTCTATTTCGACCAAGCGTACCGTGGGCCAAGCTTATTCTCCAAAGAGCGTGTTGTTCTGGTACCACAGATAAATTCCCTCACACATCTCTCTGTAAGATAAATCTCCATTTTCCATCTTAAACTCTCCTTTCTCCTAAAATCATTACAGATATTTTAGAAATGTCTGAAGCAAAGTTTCTCAATCACCGCCGTGTGATTGATGTCTGCTGTTCTGCTGAAAAGTGACAACAATCGCCGTATTGTTCTCACTTCCTGTAAAATTATTATGTTGCAGTTCTGGTATTCTACCAAATTAATATAAACAGTGTGCTGTAAAACGCTTTATTATGTCATACTACATATTGTCGGCCCGTACGTACGTTAGTACCACTATTGGTGGCCCGTTACGTGTTCATAAATGACTGTGTATTCGTGTAAAGATTGATTTTACATGTTGGCATGAAAAATAACAGTTTGTCAGCTGTGCTGAAACGCCTCTGAAGCTGCGCCGCTTGGAGCTTGGCTCTGCATGTTTACGCTGTGTTACGCTGGCGATGTTATGAAAGCTGAAATAGTGTCATTGAGTCTTTATGAAAGCTGAAATTGTACGCCTGTTATGGTAACTAAAAGCTGGGTTTGTGTGGAAACGCTTTATTCTGTTTAAAGGCGGTCCAGACGTGGTTCTGGTACCGGCTCGGTTCTGAAAAAGTTCGGACGAGTTGTTTAAATAGCTAGAAAGACGTTTTGAGACCGGAGTAGCAGACTCCGTGCAACTCAGAATTGATTCGTTACAATTTTTAACAGAAAAAGTGCATTTTGACAGTTTACAAGACGAAAAGTTGACGAACTTATTTCAGGCTAATCTAACATGCTAGTTGGAAAAACGCTTCGTGATTGGTTGGATTTGCTGCTGTGAAGCGCTCTGATTTGCTGAGAAAGTGAATGACGTGCCTACGTCATTTCCTCTCACCCCCGTGCCGCTCTGTCATTGGTGATTTCAGTCACGTGACCCGGAAATGAAACTCGTTTTCATAGGGAAATAAAATCTGCTTTTAAAGCTGAAAAGCGCTTTAAAGTGTATTTTGATACGCTGGTTAAGTTCTTCGAAGCATACTCGCTGAAATTTTGCCACGTTAGAGTTTAAAATCCGTCATTAAATGATGTTTTTGAACAACGCTAGCGATGCTAATTTTAAGCTAACAGCTAACGACCGGACGAGTGACGTGTCACGTCACTTCCTCCATGTCGGAAATGAGCTTTGCCGTGCTTAAAATCACTAAATAAAGCTGCCATATGTCCCAAAAAACTAATGTTTCATGCTAAAAGGTCGTGCTTGTTGAAAGAACGCCACGTTTACGCTTAAATTCGTTCAGAAATGTTGATTTTAACCGAGTTTAGCCGAAGCTAACTTTAAGCTAAGCGGCTAAAAACAGGATGTCAACCAAACGTCACAGGAAGTCGTCATAGACTCCTGCTGGTAAAAAGCTAAACACTGCCCCCTCCTGGGAAACTTGAGATCACAGTTTCACTTCAGTTTTAGGTATTTTAGTGAAATTAAACGTTTTTTTTTTTCTGTAAGGCATTTTTGAGTTAATAAACGTTCCTCAAAGCTGAATAATCACTGTTATCTGGCATTTAAAAAGTAAAAAAGGTATTTATGCAAAAGAGGCATTTACCAGGACATTTTCATTCACTGAATTCCTCAAACAAGGAGGTACAAAATGAAAAATTAGAAACTTTTTAAAAGATACGGTTCAAATATTCACAGAGTTGAACAGTTTACTCATTTGCTGGAGAGATAATACACGTTTAATTGCTAGATCACTAAATAAGAGTAAACTTATCAGGAAAAAGAAACTTTTCTGTTTAAGTTACCACCTAAAAATAAATCTTCCTATTTAATTTTAAATAGAGGATGAGACAGGAGAACAGGAATGACAGTTTTTCTGAAGAAAGACTGATTAATCCTGACACATCATCAATTTTTCTTTTTTCTTTTCACCACTTGGTTCTATGAGTAACTGTTAAATAGCAAATTTCTGGAACAGAACGGTTTAAAAAGTGTCTTTAAACTGATTTGCTGTGAGACTTTTTAGAAAAATTGCGGGTTTATTAAAAATTCAGTGCTTTAGAGTAAAATACACTAAAAAGAGCTTGGTAATCTAGTATCTGTTAAGAAATAAGCACATAAAAAAGTAACACTGCCAGAGAGCATTTACTTAAATATTCATGAATTGGGGTAAAACCTACAGAAAGGTACCCACATTTGAATAAGTGACTTATAACAGTACTTCTGTGTAAACCCAGAGCTTAAAATAGTGTGAAAACTCAAAGACATCTGAATACAAATATTTACCTGTAAAATATCTGAAGCTTGCAACTGTTTTAAACAGATAAAGTGCTACACAGTGAATGAACATGACGTGTGTTAGAAAAAGACTTTGATCCTTATGGGATAAGGGACTGTTTAGAGAATGCGTTAGCGCTTCTGACAGATTCCTTACATCCATATGATAAACAGGCAGAGAGCATGAACCCAAAAGAGTTATTGGACAATCTGAAGGAGGTTGCAGAAAGTGTGACCTCTACAGAAATTACAAAGTCAAGTTATGATCAGCTGGCTAAAATTGCAATTTTGCTGAAAGGATCGTTCTATGCAGTTGTTGAGAAAGCTGATTACCTTGCAATAAGGTTAGACAGTGAAAAAGAGGTGGTTCAGAAAATTGAAGAACACTTCCTTCAATTTAAAAGTGAACACGAAGTCCTCACAAAAAAACATTCTGAACAGATGTTTCAATCACAACAAAATGCAAATGCAGAAATTGATTCGCTGAATAGCAAAATAGATGTGCTTAACAAAGATCTGGAAGAACTCAGAGTGCATAAACAGATATTACTGGAAAAAGTTGTGCGTTCACGACATGAATGTCGGTCATCGCAGGAACGCCTGAAGGCTTGTGAGGAGGAACTGGCCGCAGCAACAAACAAGATTTCTGACGTGGGGCGAGTTTGTCTGGAACTCAGAGAAGACCGTGGACAGAGTTCAGGTCACCCACAAACACCTCAGAAAGACGTTGTTGCACATCCTGCTCTTAATCCACCCTCATCTCGGGCGGTAGGAACAGACCTGAACAGGCCTCCTCCACAAAACATGCAACAGAGTGCATGGCAACCCCCATCTTGGGTGGTAGGGGCAGTCCTTGACCAATCTGCACCAACCACACAAGATAGACCGTTGATACTGTCTCCTTCAATGGATGATTTGCAGAAAATCTCAAAATATGTACAACGCTTTGTACCTGGACCGATGGGCTCATCTGGAACAAAAGCGTACCTCAGAGATCTGGAGTTCAGATTGAGATCTTATCCTAATGCTACGGTAGAGGATAAGATCAGTCTGATACGGCTCACTTCGGACAGAGAGGTATTCACCTTCATCGAGCGTCTACCTGATGCAACGAGAAAGGATTACAACCTTCTGTGTGAAGCTTTGATCAGAGAGTACGACTCCTGCACGGGACCTGCTGGTTTCCCAGCTGCAGACAAGGTCACGCAGGGTAAAAATGAACATCCAAGAGTTTATTACAAAAGAATCTTCCAAGCTTATTTTGGTTACAGAAATGA
>NW_023623044.1:0-655 GCF_014905685.2 Nematolebias whitei | reverse complement strand
AATGAAACCGGAATGGAGGAAGAAGAAAATTTTAAATTTGTTTTCATTAAAAATCTCCACACTGACCTACGCATGTCAGTACAAATTATGGCAAATTTCAGAGAAAAATCCATAAATGAGATTAAACAGTGTGCTGTGAATGTGTTCGAGGCACGTTCTCATGCTAAGACGCCCATAGAAGTGTTTCCTAGTGTAAAGGTTAAACCCCTCCCTCTTGAACTAGAAGGACGACGCGCCTTGCCGCCTCTTCCTAAGAAAGTTGAGAGAAAACAGTCTGTTCAAACTAACAAACCGCGTCCTGAAGGTGCACGCTGGGACAAAAAAGCTCCTCTTTCAGAAGATGAACGTGATTATCGTATATGGGGCATGCGTAGGACGCAACGATATGGGATCCAAGAGGACCCATATTATCAGGGGATGTCCAAAGAGGAACCCCCAAAAGACGTACCTAGCCGCCACCCACCTCGGACGAAACGTACCGAGGCGATAAAATCACAAAGGTCCCAGGAACAAGGCCCTAAACCTCTGAGCTCGGAAGAGACAGAGGAAATACAAAGGTTTTTAGACACTTTGATACACGCTGAAATGGGAACCCAACCAGGAGCACAATGTAGTGATCTGATCGCTACTAACTCTGAAGGCGCGAATGACAACA
>NW_023623043.1:0-4494 GCF_014905685.2 Nematolebias whitei | reverse complement strand
CAGCAGCCAATTAGAGGAGGAGCTGCAGGTAGTGGAACTCTCACAGTACCCCCCCCTCAAGGGTCGCCCCCAGGCGACCGGAGACGTTTCTCGGGGTGGTTACGGAAGAACGATGTAATGAGGCTGGGGTCCAGGATAAAAGACCGGGGGATCCATGATCGTTCTTCAGGACCGTAACCCTCCCAGTCCACCAGATACTGGAACCCACGTCCTCTGCGTCGTACGTCAAGGATGGTCCGGACACTAAAGGCAGGATGATTGTCGATTAGTCGGGCGGGTGGAGGGAGGTCGGCAGGAGGGCACAAGGGACTGACGGCCACCGGCTTAACCTGGGAGACGTGAAAAGTGGGGTGGACCTTCATGGAATGGGGGAGACGAAGGCGTATAGCGGAGGGATTGATGATAGCAATGATGGGAAAAGGACCAATGAACCGGGGCGCCATCTTTCTGGGTGTATCCTTGAGTTGAATATCCTTAGTGGAGAGCCATACCTTCTGTCCCACCTGGTACAAAGGAGCTGGTGTGCGGTGGCGATCAGCAAATCGCTTAGCTTGGGCAGAAGCACGAGTTAGAGCTGTCTTAGCCTGTCGCCAGACACGTCGACACCGTCGAAAATGGCGTAGTACCGACGGGACAGAGATGTCGGTCTCCTGGCTGGGGAACAAGGGAGGGATATAGCCGAGGGAGGCCTCAAAAGGGGACATACCTGTGGCGGATGATTTGTGGGAATTGTGGGCATACTCCACCCACACTAGGTGCTGGCTCCAGGCTGAGGGATCCTTCTCGGCGACACAACGAAGAGTGGTTTCAAGGTCCTGATTACAGCGCTCAGCCTGACCATTGGATTGTGGATGGTGACCCGAAGTGAGACTGGAGGTGGCCCCTAAGGTTTTGCAGAAAGCCTGCCAGACTTGGGAGGTGAATTGAGGACCACGGTCCGAGACCACATCGGAGGGAATCCCATGAATCCGGAAGACATGCTGGATAAGGAGTTGAGCGGTCTCGAATGCAGAAGGGAGCTTAGGTAGGGGAACAAAATGAGCCACTTTAGAGAACCTGTCAACAATGGTCAAGATGGTGGTGTTACCTTCACTGGGAGGTAGACCCGTGACAAAGTCCACAGAGATGTGTGACCAAGGACGACTGGGAACAGGCAGAGGTTGTAACAAACCAGTCGGTGGTTGATTGCTGGACTTGTTGCGAGCACAGGTGGGACAGGCGGCTACGAACTCCTTCACATCGGCGGTGAGAGTGGGCCACCAGAAATGACTCCTTGTGAGAGAGAGCATACGGGACGAACCAGGATGACAGGAAAACTTATGAGTATGAATCCAATGCAGTACCTTGGCTCTCATGGTAGAGGGAACGAAGAGGGTCTTAGGGGGTCCGGTGCCAGGATCAGGGTCGTCACGATGAGCCTCACGTATCTCCTTCTCGATGTCCCATGTGAGGGTTCCTACCACACAGGCTGAGGGAAGAATGCTTTCTTCCATCTCCGTACAGTCTGGGGGAGAGAATTGACGAGAAAGAGCGTCTGGTTTAACGTTCTTGGAACCGGGTCTGAAGGTCAAGACGTAGTTAAACCGGTTAAAGAACAAGGACCACCGTGCTTGTCTAGGGGTCAATCTCTTGGCATCCCTGAGATAAGTGAGGTTTTTGTGGTCAGTCCAGATTAGAAAAGGGGTTACCGTGCCTTCCAACCAGTGACGCCACTCTTCTAATGCCAACTTGACGGCCAACAGCTCTCGATTGCCCACATCATAGTTCCTTTCTGCAATGGATAAACGTTTCGAAAAAAATGCACATGGATGAACCTTGTTATCCTTCGGAGAACGTTGCGAGAGTATGGCCCCCACACCAGAGTCTGAAGCATCAACTTCCAGGATGAATTGGCGCTCAGGGTCTGGATGACTCAGAATTGGTGTAGAGGCGAATAACGACTTCAGTTTACTAAAGGCGGCATCGGCCTCAGGGTTCCATTTGAACGTTACCTTGGTGGATGTTAATTTGGAGAGAGGAGAAGCGATCCGACTGTAGTCCCTAATGAACCGCCTGTAAAAGTTGGCAAACCCAAGGAAACGTTGGAGCTGCTTCCTTGAGTCGGGAATCGGCCAATCCACCACCGCCTTGATTTTAGCAGGATCTGTTCTGTAACATCCTCCCTCAAAAATGAAACCCAGGAAAGATACAGAGGAAACATGGAACTCACACTTCTCCCCTTTAACGAACAGTTGGTTTTCGTGGAGTCTTTGCAAGACGGTTCTAACTCTCCTGATGTGCTCCTCCTTATCCCTCGAGTAGATGAGTATATCATCTAGATATACAAAAACAAAGTCACCAATGAAATCTCGAAGCACATCATTAACAAGAGCTTGAAAAACGGCAGGTGCGTTGGTCAGACCGAATGGCATGACCAAATACTCGAAATGTCCGAGTGGTGTTCTAAAGGCGGTCTTCCACTCATCACCCTCCCGTACACGGACGAGATGGTAGGCATTTCTGAGGTCTAGCTTAGTAAACACAGTTGCTGATTGTAGTTGTTCATGGATGGATTCGATGAGGGGAAGGGGATACTTATTCTTGATTGTGATATTATTGAGACCCCGGTAGTCGATACAGGGGCGAAGGGTGCCATCCTTTTTGGAAACAAAAAAGAATCCTGCTCCTACAGGAGAAGTAGAGGGACGGATAATGCCAGAGAGGAGGGACTCCTCAATATATTTCTTCATGGCCTCTCTTTCAGGACCAGAGAGGTTGTACAGTCGACTAGTAGGAAAAGGAGACCCAGGGAGAAGGTTGATAGCACAATCGTATGGCCGGTGCGGAGGAAGAGATAAGGCTCGTTGTTTGTTAAATACTGGGGCTAGATCGTGATAAACAGGGGGAACCATAGAAATATCTGTAGCCTCATGAGGAGTGTCTACAGAGGGCTGGTTAGGGATGGCAGAACGTAAACAGTTCTTTAAACAATAATCACTCCATCCCTCAACCCTTTTTTGTCTCCAGTTAATGTGAGGGTTATGTTCTTGGAGCCAGGGATAACCTAAGATGACCTGAGTGTGTGGAGACTCAAATATAAAAAAATCAATCATCTCATGATGGTTTCCAGACGTTAAGTTTAGCTTAATAGTTTTACCAAGAACTCGTGCCAAGTTCTTGCCCGTAACACCGGCAATGGAGATTGGAGGAACCTCGAGGGTAGGTAAGGATAGTTTCTTGACTAGATCTAGACTAATTAAATTTTGCTCAGCACCAGAATCAACAAGAGCTGACACAGGAAGGCGATCATGATTTATTTGGATAATAACAGGAAGCATAAATCGATGTGTGGGAGAGAGAGTAGAAGTTCCCACCAGTAACTCTCTCTTTACTGGTGGGAGTTCCCGTTTCCCCGAAACGGGCATTGAGCAAGAAAATGGCCAGGTCTACCACAATAAAAACAAAGCTTGGAAACAAAACGTCTCTGTCTTTCTTCTGGAGTTAAATGAGTACGACCAATCTGCATTGGCTCTGGGTCGGGCTGAGCAGGGAAAAATTCAGTTGTTTTTTTAGAAGAAGAAGAAGAAGAACCGGCAACGGGTCTCTCCTGGTCTTTGTAGTTTGCTGACCAACTTTTGTAGGCGTAGGTCTCACCTGGTGACGTGAACCCGGAAGTGGAGTGATTGTGGGAAGTGTAGTCTCTCTCTCGTTTCCGCTCTCGGAAGCGCTCGTCAATAGCTATCGCTAGCTCGATCAGTTCGTCGAAACCCTCCGGCTCGTCTCTTAAGGCGATCTGATCTTTTAAGGGGTCAGAAAGAGAATTTAGGAAGGTACCTTGTAGTGCTGTGTCGGGCCACCCAGTCTGTGCAGCGATGATGCTGAAATCGAGGGCGTACTCCGCCACAGGTCGCCGGCCCTGGCGTGACCCCAGGAGTCGCTTAACGGCGTTGGGCTTCTGCAATGGACGGTCAAAAATTCGGCGAAATTCTTTTAACAAGGTATCAAATGAAACAAAATCCGGATCATGAAATTGGAAAAAAGGAATTAACCCACCGAAGCGCTTCACCCTTCAGCTGGTGGGTGAAATAATTTATTTTTGCTGTGTCGGAAGAATATAACTGAGGTGCTCCTTTGAATGCTAGTTTGATCTGTAGTAAGAATCCTCCACACAGGCTTGGGTCTCCAGAGAAATATTCTGAAGGTTTCGTGATTACCTGTTGGATTGAGACCGGGTCCTTGGATTCCGCTTGGAACTTGGGCCTAGTAACAGAAGCTGGGGAAGGTGAAGAAGACGAGAGTCTTTGATTAAGAGCGTGAACCATACCTCCCAGTTCTCTCAAGTTGTTCTGTGTTTCATGTTGTTGTTCTAGAACTTGTTGGAGCCTCTCCTGGATGTGTTCCATCTCAGATGAAGAGGTGGCTTGTTCCTCTCTGGTCTCGTTCTGGGCCTTGTTTGGCTGGAGCATTTCTGTCAAGACTCGAGGAACCCAGATGGAGCGAAACCAGAAAAGACAA
>NW_023623042.1:0-4494 GCF_014905685.2 Nematolebias whitei | reverse complement strand
CAGCAGCCAATTAGAGGAGGAGCTGCAGGTAGTGGAACTCTCACAGTACCCCCCCCTCAAGGGTCGCCCCCAGGCGACCGGAGACGTTTCTCGGGGTGGTTACGGAAAAACGATGTAATGAGGCTGGGGTCCAGGATAAAAGACCGGGGGATCCATGATCGTTCTTCAGGACCGTAACCCTCCCAGTCCACCAGATACTGGAACCCACGTCCTCTGCGTCGTACGTCGAGGATGGTCCGGACACTAAAGGCAGGATGATTGTCGATTAGTCGGGCGGGTGGAGGGAGGTCGGCAGGAGGGCACAAGGGACTGACGGCCACCGGCTTAACCTGGGAGACGTGAAAAGTGGGGTGGACCTTCATGGAATGGGGGAGACGAAGGCGTATAGCGGAGGGATTGATGATAGCAATGATGGGAAAAGGACCAATGAACCGGGGCGCCATCTTTCTGGGTGTATCCTTGAGTTGAATATCCTTAGTGGAGAGCCATACCTTCTGTCCCACCTGGTACAAAGGGGCTGGTGTGCGGTGGCGATCAGCAAATCGCTTAGCTTGGGCAGAAGCACGAGTCAGAGCTGTCTTAGCCTGTCGCCAGACACGTCGACACCGTCGAAAATGGCGTAGTACCGACGGGACAGAGATGTCGGTCTCCTGGCTGGGGAACAAGGGAGGGATATAGCCGAGGGAGGCCTCAAAAGGGGACATACCTGTGGCGGATGATTTGTGGGAATTGTGGGCATACTCCACCCACACTAGGTGCTGGCTCCAGGCTGAGGGATCCTTCTCGGCGACACAACGAAGAGTGGTTTCAAGGTCCTGATTACAGCGCTCAGCCTGACCATTGGATTGTGGATGGTGACCCGAAGTGAGACTGGAGGTGGCCCCTAAGGTTTTGCAGAAAGCCTGCCAGACTTGGGAGGTGAATTGAGGACCACGGTCCGAGACCACATCGGAGGGAATCCCATGAATCCGGAAGACATGCTGGATAAGGAGTTGAGCGGTCTCGAATGCAGAAGGGAGCTTAGGTAGGGGAACAAAATGAGCCGCTTTAGAGAACCTGTCAACAATGGTCAAGATGGTGGTGTTACCTTCACTGGGAGGTAGACCCGTGACAAAGTCCACAGAGATGTGTGACCAAGGACGACTGGGAACAGGCAGAGGTTGTAACAAACCAGTCGGTGGTTGATTGCTGGACTTGTTGCGAGCACAGGTGGGACAGGCGGCTACGAACTCCTTCACATCGGCGGTGAGAGTGGGCCACCAGAAATGACTCCTTGTGAGAGAGAGCATACGGGACGAACCAGGATGACAGGAAAACTTATGAGTATGAATCCAATGCAGTACCTTGGCTCTCATGGTAGAGGGAACGAAGAGGGTCTTAGGGGGTCCGGTGCCAGGATCAGGGTCGTCACGATGAGCCTCACGTATCTCCTTCTCGATGTCCCATGTGAGGGTTCCCACCACACAGGCTGAGGGAAGAATGCTTTCTTCCATCTCCGTACAGTCTGGGGGAGAGAATTGACGAGAAAGAGCGTCTGGTTTAACGTTCTTGGAACCGGGTCTGAAGGTCAAGACGTAGTTAAACCGGTTAAAGAACAAGGACCACCGTGCTTGTCTAGGGGTCAATCTCTTGGCATCCCTGAGATAAGTGAGGTTTTTGTGGTCAGTCCATATTAGAAAAGGGGTTACCGTGCCTTCCAACCAGTGACGCCACTCTTCTAATGCCAACTTGACGGCCAACAGCTCTCGATTGCCCACATCATAGTTCCTTTCTGCAATGGATAAACGTTTCGAAAAAAATGCACAAGGATGAACCTTGTTATCCTCCGGAGAACGTTGCGAGAGTATGGCCCCCACACCAGAGTCTGAAGCATCAACTTCCAGGATGAATTGGCGCTCAGGGTCTGGATGACTCAGAATTGGTGTAGAGGCGAATAACGACTTCAGTTTACTAAAGGCGGTATCGGCCTCAGGGTTCCATTTGAACGTTACCTTGGTGGATGTTAATTTGGAGAGAGGAGAAGCGATCCGACTGTAGTCCCTAATGAACCGTCTGTAAAAGTTGGCAAACCCAAGGAAACGTTGGAGCTGCTTCCTTGAGTCGGGAATCGGCCAATCCACCACCACCTTGATTTTAGCAGGATCTGTTCTGTAACATCCTCCCTCAAAAATGAAACCCAGGAAAGATACAGAGGAAACATGGAACTCACACTTCTCCCCTTTAACGAACAGTTGGTTTTCGTGGAGTCTTTGCAAGACGGTTCTAACTCTCCTGATGTGCTCCTCCTTATCCCTCGAGTAGATGAGTATATCATCTAGATATACAAAAACAAAGTCACCAATGAAATCTCGAAGCACATCATTAACAAGAGCTTGAAAAACGGCAGGTGCATTGGTCAGACCGAATGGCATGACCAAATACTCGAAATGTCCGAGTGGTGTTCTAAAGGCGGTCTTCCACTCATCACCCTCCCGTACACGGACGAGATGGTAGGCATTTCTGAGGTCTAGCTTAGTAAACACAGTTGCTGATTGTAGTTGTTCATGGATGGATTCGATGAGAGGAAGGGGATACTTATTCTTGATTGTGATATTATTGAGACCCCGGTAGTCGATACAGGGGCGAAGGGTGCCATCCTTTTTGGAAACAAAAAAGAATCCTGCTCCCACAGGAGAAGTAGAGGGACGGATAATGCCAGAGAGAAGGGACTCCTCAATATATTTCTTCATGGCCTCTCTTTCAGGACCAGAGAGGTTGTACAGTCGACTAGTAGGAAAAGGAGACCCAGGGAGAAGGTTGATAGCACAATCGTATGGCCGGTGCGGAGGAAGAGATAAGGCTCGTTGTTTGTTAAATACTGGGGCTAGATCGTGATAAACAGGGGGAACCATAGAAATATCTGTAGCCTCATGAGGAGTGTCTACAGAGGGCTGGTTAGGGATGGCAGAACGTAAACAGTTCTTTAAACAATAATCACTCCATCCCTCAACCCTTTTTTGTCTCCAGTTAATGTGAGGGTTATGTTCTTGGAGCCAGGGATAACCTAAGATGACCTGAGTGTGTGGAGACTCAAATATAAAGAAATCAATCATCTCATGATGGTTTCCAGACGTTACGTTTAGCTTAATAGTTTTACCAAGAACTCGTGCCAAGTTCTTGCCCGTAACACCGGCAATGGAGATTGGAGGCACCTCGAGGGTAGGTAAGGATAGTTTCTTGACTAGATCTAGACTAATTAAATTTTGCTCTGCACCAGAATCAACAAGAGCTGACACAGGAAGGCGATCATGATTTATTTGGATAATAACAGGAAGCATAAATCGATGTGTGGGAGAGAGAGTAGAAGTTCCCACCAGTAACTCTCTCTTTACTGGTGGAAGTTCCCGTTTCCCCGAAACGGGCATTGAGCAAGAAAATGGGCAGGTCTACCACAATAAAAACAAAGTTTGGAAACAAAACGTCTCTGTCTTTCTTCTGGAGTTAAATGAGTACGACCAATCTGCATTGGCTCTGGGTCGGGCTGAGCAGGGAAAAATTCAGTTGTTTTTTTAGAAGAAGAAGAAGAAGAACCGGCAACGGGTCTCTCCTGGTCTTTGTAGTTTGCTGACCAACTTTTGTAGGCGTAGGTCTCACCTGGTGACGTGAACCCGGAAGTGGACTGATTGTGGGAAGTGTAGTCTCTCTCTCGTTTTCGCTCTCGGAAGCGCTCGTCAATAGCTATCGCTAGCTCGATCAGTTCGTCGAAACCCTCCGGCTCGTCTCTTAAGGCGATCTGATCTTTTAGGGGGTCAGAAAGAGAATTTAGGAAGGTACCTTGTAGTGCTGTGTCGGGCCACCCAGTCTGTGCAGCGATGATGCGGAAATCGAGGGCGTACTCCGCCACAGGTCGCCGGCCCTGGCGTAACCCCAGGAGTCGCTTAACGGCGTTGGGCTTCTGCAATGGACGGTCAAAAATTCGGCGAAATTCTTTTAACAAGGTATCAAATGAAACAAAATCCGGATCATGAAATTGGAAAAAGGAATTAACCCACCGAAGCGCTTCACCCTTCAGCTGGTGGGTGAAATAATTTATTTTTGCTGTGTCGGAAGAATATAACTGAGGTGCTCCTTTGAATGCTAGTTTGATCTGTAGTAAGAATCTTCCACACAGGCTTGGGTCTCCAGAGAAATATTCTGAAGGTTTCGTGATTACCTGTTGGATTGAGACCGGGTCCTTGGATTCCGCTTGGAACTTGGGCCTAGTAACAGAAGCTGGGGAAGGTGAAGAAGACGAGAGTCTTTGATTAAGAGCGTGAACCATACCTCCCAGTTCTCTCAAGTTGTTCTGTGTTTCATGTTGTTGTTCTAGAACTTGTTGGAGCCTCTCCTGGATGTGTTCCATCTCAGATGAAGAGGTGGCTTGTTCCTCTCTGGTCTCGTTCTGGGCCTTGTTTGGCTGGAGCATTTCTGTCAAGACTCGAGGAACCCAGATGGAGCGAAACCAGAAAAGACAAG
>NW_023623041.1:0-4494 GCF_014905685.2 Nematolebias whitei | reverse complement strand
TCAGCAGCCAATTAGAGGAGGAGCTGCAGGTAGTGGAACTCTCACAGTACCCCCCCTCAAGGGTCGCCCCCAGGCGACCGGAGACGTTTCTCGGGGTGGTTACGGAAGAACGATGTAATGAGGCTGGGGTCCAGGATAAAAGACCGGGGGATCCATGATCGTTCTTCAGGACCGTAACCCTCCCAGTCCACCAGATACTGGAACCCACGTCCTCTGCGTCGTACGTCGAGGATGGTCCGGACACTAAAGGCAGGATGATTGTCGATTAGTCGGGCGGGTGGAGGGAGGTCGGCAGGAGGGCACAAGGGACTGACGGCCACCGGCTTAACCTGGGAGACGTGAAAAGTGGGGTGGACCTTCATGGAATGGGGGAGACGAAGGCGTATAGCGGAGGGATTGATGATAGCAATGATGGGAAAAGGACCAATGAACCGGGGCGCCATCTTTCTGGGTGTATCCTTGAGTTGAATATCCTTAGTGGAGAGCCATACCTTCTGTCCCACCTGGTACAAAGGAGCTGGTGTGCGGTGGCGATCAGCAAATCGCTTAGCTTGGGCAGAAGCACGAGTTAGAGCTGTCTTAGCCTGTCGCCAGACACGTCGACACCGTCGAAAATGGCGTAGTACCGACGGGACAGAGATGTCGGTCTCCTGGCTGGGGAACAAGGGAGGGATATAGCCGAGGGAGGCCTCAAAAGGGGACATACCTGTGGCGGATGATTTGTGGGAATTGTGGGCATACTCCACCCACACTAGGTGCTGGCTCCAGGCTGAGGGATCCTTCTCGGCGACACAACGAAGAGTGGTTTCAAGGTCCTGATTACAGCGCTCAGCCTGACCATTGGATTGTGGATGGTGACCCGAAGTGAGACTGGAGGTGGCCCCTAAGGTTTTGCAGAAAGCCTGCCAGACTTGGGAGGTGAATTGAGGACCACGGTCCGAGACCACATCGGAGGGAATCCCATGAATCCGGAAGACATGCTGGATAAGGAGTTGAGCGGTCTCAAATGCAGAAGGGAGCTTAGGTAGGGGAACAAAATGAGCCGCTTTAGAGAACCTGTCAACAATGGTCAAGATGGTGGTGTTACCTTCACTGGGAGGTAGACCCGTGACAAAGTCCACAGAGATGTGTGACCAAGGACGACTGGGAACAGGCAGAGGTTGTAACAAACCAGTCGGTGGTTGATTGCTGGACTTGTTGCGAGCACAGGTGGGACAGGCGGCTACGAACTCCTTCACATCGGCGGTGAGAGTGGGCCACCAGAAATGACTCCTTGTGAGAGAGAGCATACGGGACGAACCAGGATGACAGGAAAACTTATGAGTATGAATCCAATGCAGTACCTTGGCTCTCATGGTAGAGGGAACGAAGAGGGTCTTAGGGGGTCCGGTGCCAGGATCAGGGTCGTCACGATGAGCCTCACGTATCTCCTTCTCGATGTCCCATGTGAGGGTTCCCACCACACAGGCTGAGGGAAGAATGCTTTCTTCCATCTCCGTACAGTCTGGGGGAGAGAATTGACGAGAAAGAGCGTCTGGTTTAACGTTCTTGGAACCGGGTCTGAAGGTCAAGACGTAGTTAAACCGGTTAAAGAACAAGGACCACCGTGCTTGTCTAGGGGTCAATCTCTTGGCATCCCTGAGATAAGTGAGGTTTTTGTGGTCAGTCCATATTAGAAAAGGGGTTACCGTGCCTTCCAACCAGTGACGCCACTCTTCTAATGCCAACTTGACGGCCAACAGCTCTCGATTGCCCACATCATAGTTCCTTTCTGCAATGGATAAACGTTTCGAAAAAAATGCACATGGATGAACCTTGTTATCCTCCGGAGAACATTGCGAGAGTATGGCACCCACACCAGAGTCTGAAGCATCAACTTCCAGGATGAATTGGCGCTCAGGGTCTGGATGACTCAGAATTGGTGTAGAGGCGAATAACGACTTCAGTTTACTAAAGGCGGCATCGGCCTCAGGGTTCCATTTGAACGTTACCTTGGTGGATGTTAATTTGGAGAGAGGAGAAGCGATCCGACTGTAGTCCCTAATGAACCGCCTGTAAAAGTTGGCAAACCCAAGGAAACGTTGGAGCTGCTTCCTTGAGTCGGGAATCGGCCAATCCACCACCGCCTTGATTTTAGCAGGATCTGTTCTGTAACAACCTCCCTCAAAAATGAAACCCAGGAAAGATACAGAGGAAACATGGAACTCACACTTCTCCCCTTTAACGAACAGTTGGTTTTCGTGGAGTCTTTGCAAGACGGTTCTAACTCTCCTGATGTGCTCCTCCTTATCCCTCGAGTAGATGAGTATATCATCTAGATATACAAAAACAAAGTCACCAATGAAATCTCGAAGCACATCATTAACAAGAGCTTGAAAAACGGCAGGTGCGTTGGTCAGACCGAATGGCATGACCAAATACTCGAAATGTCCGAGTGGTGTTCTAAAGGCGGTCTTCCACTCATCACCCTCCCGTACACGGACGAGATGGTAGGCATTTCTGAGGTCTAGCTTAGTAAACACAGTTGCTGATTGTAGTTGTTCATGGATGGATTCGATGAGAGGAAGGGGATACTTATTCTTGATTGTGATATTATTGAGACCCCGGTAGTCGATACAGGGGCGAAGGGTGCCGTCCTTTTTGGAAACAAAAAAGAATCCTGCTCCTACAGGAGAAGTAGAGGGACGGATAATGCCAGAGAGAAGGGACTCCTCAATATATTTCTTCATGGCCTCTCTTTCAGGACCAGAAAGGTTGTACAGTCGACTAGTAGGAAAAGGAGACCCAGGGAGAAGGTTGATAGCACAATCGTATGGCCGGTGCGGAGGAAGAGATAAGGCTCGTTGTTTGTTAAATGCTGGGGCTAGATCGTGATAAACAGGGGGAACCATAGAAATATCTGTAGCCTCATGAGGAGTGTCTACAGAGGGCTGGTTAGGGATGGCAGAACGTAAACAGTTCTTTAAACAATAATCACTCCATCCCTCAACCCTTTTTTGTCTCCAGTTAATGTGAGGGTTATGTTCTTGGAGCCAGGGATAACCTAAGATGACCTGAGTGTGTGGAGACTCAAATATAAAGAAATCAATCATCTCATGATGGTTTCCAGACGTTAAGTTTAGCTTAATAGTTTTACCAAGAACTCGTGCCAAGTTCTTGCCCGTAACACCGGCAATGGAGATTGGAGGAACCTCGAGGGTAGGTAAGGATAGTTTCCTGACTAGATCTAGACTAATTAAATTTTGCTCTGCACCAGAATCAACAAGAGCTGACACAGGAAGGCGATCATGATTTATTTGGATAATAACAGGAAGCATAAATCGATGTGTGGGAGAGAGAGTAGAAGTTCCCACCAGTAACTCTCTCTTTACTGGTGGAAGTTCCCGTTTCCCCGAAACGGGCATTGAGCAAGAAAATGGCCAGGTCTACCACAATAAAAACAAAGCTTGGAAACAAAACGTCTCTGTCTTTCTTCTGGAGTTAAATGAGTACGACCAATCTGCATTGGCTCTGGGTCGGGCTGAGCAGGGAAAAATTCAGTTGTTTCTTTAGAAGAAGAAGAAGAAGAACCGGCAACGGGTCTCTCCTGGTCTTTGTAGTTTGCTGACCAACTTTTGTAGGCGTAGGTCTCACCTGGTGACGTGAACCCGGAAGTGGAGTGATTGTGGGAAGTGTAGTCTCTCTCTCGTTTCCGCTCTCGGAAGCGCTCGTCAATAGCTATCGCTAGCTCGATCAGTTCGTCGAAACCCTCCGGCTCGTCTCTTAAGGCGATCTGATCTTTTAAGGGGTCAGAAAGAGAATTTAGGAAGGTACCTTGTAGTGCTGTGTCGGGCCACCCAGTCTGTGCAGCGATGATGCGGAAATCGAGGGCGTACTCCGCCACAGGTCGCCGGCCCTGGCGTAACCCCAGGAGTCGCTTAACGGCGTTGGGCTTCTGCAATGGACGGTCAAAAATTCGGCGAAATTCTTTTAACAAGGTATCAAATGAAACAAAATCCGGATCATGAAATTGGAAAAAGGAATTAACCCACCGAAGCGCTTCACCCTTCAGCTGGTGGGTGAAATAATTTATTTTTGCTGTGTCGGAAGAATATAACTGAGGTGCTCCTTTGAATGCTAGTTTGATCTGTAGTAAGAATCCTCCACACAGGCTTGGGTCTCCAGAGAAATATTCTGAAGGTTTCGTGATTACCTGTTGGATTGAGACCGGGTCCTTGGATTCCGCTTGGAACTTGGGCCTAGTAACAGAAGCTGGGGAAGGTGAAGAAGACGAGAGTCTTTGATTAAGAGCGTGAACCATACCTCCCAGTTCTCTCAAGTTGTTCTGTGTTTCATGTTGTTGTTCTAGAACTTGTTGGAGCCTCTCCTGGATGTGTTCCATCTCAGATGAAGAGGTGGCTTGTTCCTCTCTGGTCTCGTTCTGGGCCTTGTTTGGCTGGAGCATTTCTGTCAGGACTCGAGGAACCCAGATGGAGCGAAACCAGAAAAGACAAG
>NW_023623040.1:0-4494 GCF_014905685.2 Nematolebias whitei | reverse complement strand
TTGTCTTTTCTGGTTTCGCTCCATCTGGGTTCCTCGAGTCTTGACAGAAATGCTCCAGCCAAACAAGGCCCAGAACGAGACCAGAGAGGAACAAGCCACCTCTTCATCTGAGATGGAACACATCCAGGAGAGGCTCCAACAAGTTCTAGAACAACAACATGAAACACAGAACAACTTGAGAGAACTGGGAGGTATGGTTCACGCTCTTAATCAAAGACTCTCGTCTTCTTCACCTTCCCCAGCTTCTGTTACTAGGCCCAAGTTCCAAGCGGAATCCAAGGACCCGGTCTCAATCCAACAGGTAATCACGAAACCTTCAGAATATTTCTCTGGAGACCCAAGCCTGTGTGGAGGATTCTTACTACAGATCAAACTAGCATTCAAAGGAGCACCTCAGTTATATTCTTCCGACACAGCAAAAATAAATTATTTCACCCACCAGCTGAAGGGTGAAGCGCTTCGGTGGGTTAATTCCTTTTTCCAATTTCATGATCCGGATTTTGTTTCATTTGATACCTTGTTAAAAGAATTTCGCCGAATTTTTGACCGTCCATTGCAGAAGCCCAACGCCGTTAAGCGACTCCTGGGGTTACGCCAGGGCCGGCGACCTGTGGCGGAGTACGCCCTCGATTTCCGCATCATCGCTGCACAGACTGGGTGGCCCGACACAGCACTACAAGGTACCTTCCTAAATTCTCTTTCTGACCCCCTAAAAGATCAGATCGCCTTAAGAGACGAGCCGGAGGGTTTCGACGAACTGATCGAGCTAGCGATAGCTATTGACGAGCGCTTCCGAGAGCGAAAACGAGAGAGAGACTACACTTCCCACAATCACTCCACTTCCGGGTTCACGTCACCAGGTGAGACCTACGCCTACAAAAGTTGGTCAGCAAACTACAAAGACCAGGAGAGACCCGTTGCCGGTTCTTCTTCTTCTTCTTCTAAAAAAACAACTGAATTTTTCCCTGCTCAGCCCGACCCAGAGCCAATGCAGATTGGTCGTACTCATTTAACTCCAGAAGAAAGACAGAGACGTTTTGTTTCCAAACTTTGTTTTTATTGTGGTAGACCTGGCCATTTTCTTGCTCAATGCCCGTTTCGGGGAAACGGGAACTTCCACCAGTAAAGAGAGAGTTACTGGTGGGAACTTCTACTCTCTCTCCCACACATCGATTTATGCTTCCTGTTATTATCCAAATAAATCATGATCGCCTTCCTGTGTCAGCTCTTGTTGATTCTGGTGCAGAGCAAAATTTAATTAGTCTAGATCTAGTCAAGAAACTATCCTTACCTACCCTCGAGGTTCCTCCAATCTCCATTGCCGGTGTTACGGGCAAGAACTTGGCACGAGTTCTTGGTAAAACTATTAAGCTAAACGTAACGTCTGGAAACCATCATGAGATGATTGATTTCTTTATATTTGAGTCTCCACACACTCAGGTCATCTTAGGTTATCCCTGGCTCCAAGAACATAACCCTCACATTAACTGGAGACAAAAAAGGGTTGAGGGATGGAGTGATTATTGTTTAAAGAACTGTTTACGTTCTGCCATCCCTAACCAGCCCTCTGTAGACACTCCTCATGAGGCTACAGATATTTCTATGGTTCCCCCTGTTTATCACGATTTAGCCCCAGTATTTAACAAACAACGAGCCTTATCTCTTCCTCCGCACCGGCCATACGATTGTGCTATCAACCTTCTCCCTGGGTCTCCTTTTCCTACTAGTCGACTGTACAACCTCTCTGGTCCTGAAAGAGAGGCCATGAAGAAATATATTGAGGAGTCCCTTCTCTCTGGCATTATCCGTCCCTCTACTTCTCCTGTGGGAGCAGGATTCTTTTTTGTTTCCAAAAAGGACGGCACCCTTCGCCCCTGTATCGACTACCGGGGTCTCAATAATATCACAATCAAGAATAAGTATCCCCTTCCTCTCATCGAATCCATCCATGAACAACTACAATCAGCAACTGTGTTTACTAAGCTAGACCTCAGAAATGCCTACCATCTCGTCCGTGTACGGGAGGGTGATGAGTGGAAGACCGCCTTTAGAACACCACTCGGACATTTCGAGTATTTGGTCATGCCATTAGGTCTGACCAATGCACCTGCCGTTTTTCAAGCTCTTGTTAATGATGTGCTTCGAGATTTCATTGGTGACTTTGTTTTTGTATATCTAGATGATATACTCATCTACTCGAGGGATAAGGAGGAGCACATCAGGAGAGTTAGAACCGTCTTGCAAAGACTCCACGAAAACCAACTGTTCGTTAAAGGGGAGAAGTGTGAGTTCCATGTTTCCTCTGTATCTTTCCTGGGTTTCATTTTTGAGGGAGGATGTTACAGAACAGATCCTGCTAAAATCAAGGCGGTGGTGGATTGGCCGATTCCCGACTCAAGGAAGCAGCTCCAACGTTTCCTTGGGTTTGCCAACTTTTACAGACGGTTTATTAGGGACTACAGTCGGATCGCTTCTCCTCTCTCCAAATTAACATCCACCAAGGTAACGTTCAAATGGAACCCTGAGGCCGATGCCGCCTTTAGTAAACTGAAGTCGTTATTCGCCTCTACACCAATTCTGAGTCATCCAGACCTTGAGCGCCAATTCATCCTGGAAGTTGATGCTTCAGACTCTGGTGTGGGGGCCATACTCTCGCAACGTTCTCCGGAGGATAACAAGGTTCATCCATGTGCATTTTTTTCGAAACGTTTATCCATTGCAGAAAGGAACTATGATGTGGGCAATCGAGAGCTGTTGGCCGTCAAGTTGGCATTAGAAGAGTGGCGTCACTGGTTGGAAGGCACGGTAACCCCTTTTCTAATATGGACTGACCACAAAAACCTCACTTATCTCAGGGATGCCAAGAGATTGACCCCTAGACAAGCACGGTGGTCCTTGTTCTTTAACTGGTTTAACTACGTCTTGACCTTCAGACCCGGTTCCAAGAACGTTAAACCAGACGCTCTTTCTCGTCAATTCTCTCCCCCAGACTGTACGGAGATGGAAGAAAGCATTCTTCCCTCAGCCTGTGTGGTGGGAACCCTCACATGGGACATCGAGAAGGAGATACGTGAGGCTCATCGTGACGACCCTGATCCTGGCACCGGACCCCCTAAGACCCTCTTCGTTCCCTCTACCATGAGAGCCAAGGTACTGCATTGGATTCATACTCATAAGTTTTCCTGTCATCCTGGTTCGTCCCGTATGCTCTCTCTCACAAGGAGTCATTTCTGGTGGCCCACTCTCACCGCCGATGTGAAGGAGTTCGTAGCCGCCTGTCCCACCTGTGCTCGCAACAAGTCCAGCAATCAACCACCGACTGGTTTGTTACAACCTCTGCCTGTTCCCAGTCGTCCTTGGTCACACATCTCTGTGGACTTTGTCACGGGTCTACCTCCCAGTGAAGGTAACACCACCATCTTGACCATTGTTGACAGGTTCTCTAAAGCGGCTCATTTTGTTCCCCTACCTAAGCTCCCTTCTGCATTCGAGACCGCTCAACTCCTTATCCAGCATGTCTTCCGGATTCATGGGATTCCCTCCGATGTGGTCTCGGACCGTGGTCCTCAATTCACCTCCCAAGTCTGGCAGGCTTTCTGCAAAACCTTAGGGGCCACCTCCAGTCTCACTTCGGGTCACCATCCACAATCCAATGGTCAGGCTGAGCGCTGTAATCAGGACCTTGAAACCACTCTTCGTTGTGTCGCCGAGAAGGATCCCTCAGCCTGGAGCCAGCACCTAGTGTGGGTGGAGTATGCCCACAATTCCCACAAATCATCCGCCACAGGTATGTCCCCTTTTGAGGCCTCCCTCGGCTATATCCCTCCCTTGTTCCCCAGCCAGGAGACCAACATCTCTGTCCCGTCGGTACTACGCCATTTTCGACGGTGTCGACGTGTCTGGCGACAGGCTAAGACAGCTCTGACTCGTGCTTCTGCCCAAGCTAAGCGATTTGCTGATCGCCACCGCACACCAGCCCCTTTGTACCAGGTGGGACAGAAGGTATGGCTCTCCACTAAGGATATTCAACTCAAGGATACACCCAGAAAGATGGCGCCCCGGTTCATTGGTCCTTTTCCCATCATTGCTATCATCAATCCCTCCGCTATACGCCTTCGTCTCCCCCATTCCATGAAGGTCCACCCCACTTTTCACGTCTCCCAGGTTAAGCCGGTGGCCGTCAGTCCCTTGTGCCCTCCTGCCGACCTCCCTCCACCCGCCCGACTAATCGACAATCATCCTGCCTTTAGTGTCCGGACCATCCTCGACGTACGACGCAGAGGACGTGGGTTCCAGTATCTGGTGGACTGGGAGGGTTACGGTCCTGAAGAACGATCATGGATCCCCCGGTCTTTTATCCTGGACCCCAGCCTCATTACATCGTTTTTCCGTAACCACCCCGAGAAACGTCTCCGGTCGCCTGGGGGCGACCCTTGAGGGGGGGGTACTGTGAGAGTTCCACTACCTGCAGCTCCTCCTCTAATTGGCTGCTGA
>NW_023623039.1:0-4494 GCF_014905685.2 Nematolebias whitei | reverse complement strand
GACTACATAAAAGGGTGCCTGATCTGTGGCCAGTTTCAACCATCCAGACCACTTCACAGAGCACCACTGCATAGTAGAGGCATTGCATTTCCATGGTCGGACCTCCAGATTGACTGGGTCGGACCACTCACTAAGACCTCTAGAGGAAATAAATATTTTCTCACGGTAACCTGCGCGTTTACCAAATGGGTAGAATGTCTACCAGCCCCTAATGACACAGCACAAACCACTGCTATGTTGTTAATGAATCATGTATTTTCAAGGTTTGGACTTCCCCTTAGGGTGAACTCAGACCAAGGTACACACTTCACAGGTGAAGTAATGAAGGAACTGTGGAAGACGCTAGGCGTCAAAGCCAACTTCCATATTGGCTACCACCCACAGGCTTCAGGTCAGGTTGAGAGAGCAAACAGGACTGTGGTGAGTATTTTGAAAAAATACGTAGCCGCAAACCACAAGGACTGGGACGTGAAACTCCCTCTGGTCCTCATGGCCATAAGGGCCACTCCACACACGTCGACTGGCATCGCTCCTTTCGAGATGATGACGGGTCGACAAATGACTCTCCCTCTGCACCTGTTGTACCAACCAGGCGATGCTGCCATGGCAACAGCCTACACCACACAACAATACATGAAAGACTTGGAAAGACACCTTAAAAACACTTTTGCTTTCGCACAGAAAAACCTGGAAAAATCAGCTGAAGGACGCAAAGTGTACTACGACCAAAAGGCCTCTCACGAGGAACTCCAAGTGGGAGACAGGGTCTGGTACTACACGTTTGCCCCCAAAACTGGGAGAAGAGAGTCCGGGACCGGAACTCTCGCCCGTAAGCTGATGCCCAGATGGACTGGACCCCATCTGATAATCGACAAAGTGTCTCCAATTATCTACCAGATAAAAATCAGTAAAGGCCAAAAAGAGCCAACTGTTAAATGGGTACATCGTAACCAGGTTAAACAACACAAGGCGTGCAATAACTCCTCAGGAGACAAAGATCTCACAAAATCTGACCTCGTGGGAATAAGGGTCATCCAAGCAGAAGATAACTAATGGATAATAAACTTAACCATAGTTTAAATTCACAGGACCTACCCTTGACCATTACGAAGCTAAGACCTATCTCTTTGTGTTTCCATAGGACAATGATGATACCACTACTGGTAATCTTCACCCTCTTGGGTGCCACCCAAGAGATCAAAGCCCTCGTACATGCGGTAAATGAGTTAGCCCTTAAGGTTAAAGCGGATTACGCTGTCGCACACCTAATGGATAGGATTTTTGCTGACATGCTTAGAGATATCAGTTCGTCGGTAGATACACTAGCCACCGGTAGGATCCCACCGTATCTAGTCTCTCTACAGATGGTGAACGACATCCTCAGCTCCGCTACGCACGAAAAAGTTACGCAAACACAGGCACACCTGGCTTACACTCTCGGTAGCGCAATCCCAATCTACGTCAATCACAAAACGTTGGAAATGGCGTTCATTATCAACCTACCGATAATTCCCTCAAACGGCATATATAGACTCAGGGACGTCGTAAATGTTGGCAATTGGCACGGCGAAAACCATGTTCAAATTGACACACCAAGGATGGTTGCGTACCACGACGACAACCCCTCAGTTTACCTAGCTCCAAACCTGCAGATGTGTGTTCTCACTCGGGAGATACACTATCTGTGCCCGAGCAAACCGTTTATGTGGAATAAAACCGCGGGCATATGCGGATTAACACCTATTCCGGAAAATTCTAAGTGCTCAACGACCGTAACGCCTCGACACCTGGCTAAAGATGCAAAAGCGGAAATAATTGGCTCTCGTTGGCTAGTGAACGCTCCTCAAAGAAAGGCGATCATAGCCTACGACCAACCCGGGGCAAATAGACCTTTGACGTTACCGGACAAAACGATGTGGATCAGTGTTCCCCAGGGAACAACCATACACATTGGTGATTTGACGCTCTATCACCTCGATCCGGAACGATGGGACGCGACTCTGGATGACTCAGAGTACCTGGGAAATATGTCTATAGACATAGATCCAGAGACTCTGGGAAGGATCCGTTTTGAAGGCACCCAAGTCGTCGACGTGGAACCAATAAACCGAGTTCTCAAGTTCCTCAGGTCCACAACTAAGAACCCGATCCAACCAATTACCTATGCGTGGTCGAGCGCGGACACATTAATCATAGCCCTGCTAATGACGATAACCCTCGTATTGTGTGGGATACTCGCATCCCTGTTCCGGGGCCAAACGTCACTCCGAGTCGACGTGGATCGCCATGCAGCGCACCTCGATATGATTATGCCTCGCGTAAGCGGGTCCGCAAAGAAGCCACTCACACGGGACAGCGCGACTGAAACTGACAACCAGGGTGAGGAGAAGCAGTGAAACGATGTTTCTAGATGCTTAGTCACTACTCTTGTCGGTGTTGAAACGTTGTTTAGTTGATTTTGGTTGTTTCTGTGGTAAGAATGTATCTTGTGTGTAAGTTAAGTTAGAGACTAAGAGGCCTTTAACCATGCCAACATGCAGTTCATTCGCTAAAGTGCAATCCTTGCGGAGTCAATGTATATTATTGTTACCTTAAGTACCATAATCTACATTGGTCTCACATCGCTTAAGCCGAACCTACTCGAACAATTCTATTCGGGGGGATAGCTAATTCTTTTTGATAAGTCTCGCCATAGACTTCCAAAACATTTATGGGGAAACCAAACACCCAATCTCAAGTCGTTCGTCTAAAAGACAACAGACATTTGAACCAAACTATATTTTGCCATGTAAAGCTAACTTAACCCAAGTTAGAAATGGAAAAGTAGTTTGGAACCCTTTTCTATAGGCTTAAACCCCTGTAGTTACCCCTTTTCAGCATGCTCCACCCCTTAACTGGTAGTTGTAGCTGTTCCCAACCATAATAGCTTACACACCAGGTGCATATAGTTTAAGGCTTTATGTAAAATCACCTTCATAAGCCCACCTTAAACCACATAATTGCATGACACATTTGAACCAGAACGACACAGGCTGGACGTCGCTGGAGACAACCTTCGCTGGAGGCGACCTGCAATCCTGACGTTGGTCTCCACTCTTCATCCAGTGGCCGCTTCTTCAGTTCAACCCAAGGGTACCCCTCTGTATGCTGATTAATCAACACTTCCAATCGTTGTGGATTTACCATTGTGGATTATATGACTTTTTCCAATGGATTACAGACTCTGTTTCCAAGGGGTTAAAGCATTGCTACAATGGAATTATCGAGACGATATGGAATTATAATCAACACAATGGAATTACCGAGAACATTGTGGAATTACCTTGACTTTTGTTTTCCTTGCTGGATTACTCTTGACTCTTGTTTCTTTGCTGGATTACATCAAGCTTCAAGGACAATCGACGGCGCAAGTCCATAGTTGGAATTCATCCCCATGGACAGGTGATGATTTCCAAAGGGGGGACTGTAGTGGACTAGGCCCATGTCAAAAACTAAGTCTAAGGTCAAAAATCTTGACCTTAAGAACCTTGTGGGACAGGAACTGTCATTTCATTGATTTGAATCCAGAAATACAGGTTCACCCATCCTGAGACTTTCTCTCTTGAAGATTCAAGTGAAAAGAACACTCTCTGTTTATTATCATTACTATTTTACAAATGTTGATAATCAAAGTGTCTTAGTTCAAACCATTTTAGATGTTGCAGTGAACTAATCAATTTTATTAACTGTGTAATGATTTTTCTCACGCAAAGTTAGAACTCATGTCAAAGCTGTTACAGAGTAATTATGCCTTTTCTGATTTCTGCTTTTGAATGAGCAAGTGTAAGTTGGTCCAAGGTTGGAGTCAAACGCAAAACAAGTTGTTGGCATGTTTTTAGAATCCTCTCAGACATAAATATAGAGGTTTTTGGCACCTGTTTCTGAAACGCGCCAAAACAAAACTCTCTCTGTCTGTGAGAACATTTCTGATCTTTCCATAACAATTCTTGCTGTCTTCTAACCTCTTACGTCACAAAACACACCCCGTCTGGTCGGTTCTGACCAATGGTAATACTCCCAAAAGTGAACCGGGAAACAGCTCTTTAAAATGTCAGTACTTCCTGGTTTACTCAGTTCTAGTTCTGTTGAAGTTCTGCTCGAGTTCTGGTAAAGCTCTGCTCGAGATCTGTAAACTACACAGTTCTGTTAGAAGCTCTGGGATGGTGCTGGAACAGTTCTGGGACAGTTCTGTTCAGTTCTGATGGAGTGCTGTTGGAGTTCTGCTGGATACACAGTCCAACCAGTTCTGTGAGAGAAGCCCAGTTCTGTGAGAGACGGGATGATCCTGACATGACAACAGAGCTCTTCCGAGTTCCATGGGATTATAACATTTTCCACTGAGGTGAGCTTGTGTCGGACAGTCTCGCCGCTACTCCGGAGGAGTAACAGCATCCTACGGAGACGCTGAAGGGTGCGTTAAACGGAATCTCGCCTGAGACATCTCCAGGTAAAAGA
>NW_023623038.1:0-4494 GCF_014905685.2 Nematolebias whitei | reverse complement strand
CCCATGTGGTCCCTCTTGTAGGTGGTGGATCCACAGGAACTCATGTAGCTCATTCAGACTGAGCCCAAGTGGGCCTCATCAGCGGAGGCCCGGTCACCAGGCACTCGCCTACAAGCCCCTCCCCTAAGCCTGACGTTAAGGTGGGTCCCAGGTAACCCAGGTCAGAGCGAGGAACACTGAGTCCCTTGCTGACTTCTACACCATCGAGTAACGTCGCTCTTCGTATGGCCTGTCTCCTGGAACCAATCTGCCCCCTGCAACAAAGTTCCCAGGATCATTCAGGCACACAAAGTGCATCATTTACACCCCCCACTCCCCCACCCCCCCACCCACACACAATTACTGCAGGACCTCCCTGCGACCTGGAAAGGAAAAAGCGTGTAATGGATGGATGAATGGATGGATGGATGGATGGATGGATGGATGGATGGATGGATGGATGGATGGATGGATGGATGGATGGATGGATGGATGTTCTTAAATTCACACAAGTCCTACTTAAGGAACATAATTTCAATGAAACTGTGAAAAAGATCTAAACATCCAGCTCATAAAAACTAAACGAAGACGAGGCTGGTGCTTCATGACGCTGCCTGAAGGGAGCGGTGGAGTGGAGCCTAGAGAAAGCGAGCCTGCAATTGAGAGGTTGCAGGTTTGAATCCTCAGACTGGCATGCAAATTTTAGGTGGGAAAGGTGAAGCACCCACATCTGCTTCCATCTTTATTTGCCTCACCGTGGGCCTTTGAGCAAGGCACTTAACCCTCCGGCTGCTCCCCAGGGACCTCTGCTCCACATGTGAGATGGGAAAAATTCAAAGAAGGAAATTTCCAATAAGGGATGAACAAAGTAAACATTACTGTTGTTGTTGTTGTTTTTTGTTGTTTCAGCTGCTCCCTTCTTCAGGGGTCACCACAACAAATCAACTCACTGGAAGACTTGGCAATTGTTTTTACGCTAGACGCCCTTCCTGGTACAACCACAGACCACCGAGCTACCACAGCCCTCTGTGTGGAGCAGAGCTGCCATCTAGGGCACCCAGGAAGCAGATGGTGGGGGTTAAGGGCCTTGCTCAAGGGCCCAGAGTGGTGCAAATGAGGGTGTAGGCAGGAGCGGGTGCTTCATCTTTCCCACCTACATTTTGATGTTTTCAGTCCGGGGAGTCAAATCAGCAACCTTGATGCATCACATATGAACACTTCTGACAACTATTGTTTTTTTTGCTGCATGCACATGACACAAATGTGCAAATTAAGCAAAGAAAAAAAACGATTAAGTTATAAAAAATGTAAAAAAAATAAAAAATAAAATCTGTGCAAACTTTTTTGAGACTTGAGCACCTTTAAGATGACGTTGGAGTGGAAAACATGCCGATGGTTTATTATTATTTTTAAAAAACATTTTTAATATTTCCACTTCACGTCCTTCAAGCTACAATCAGTTTAAATATTGGCATTTATGCTCTGACGCTGCATCAGAGGCAAATGCTGCTCCGTGAGAACAACAACAGAAAATTCTCAATGATATTTGCAAGTCTTTGGCCTAACACCGTCTTCTGTCCAGATACAGAGTTTTACTTTTGATTTGTTCTTATTAAAGACTTTACTCAATTCAAGGTGGTAACTTTAAACTCCTTGGTGAACGCTGTTCATTTTCAAACATCTGAATCATTCTGAGAGCAAAACCAAGTCAAAGTGAAATCCTATCAAACATTTAACTTGTAAAACGACGTCAGTTTGCTTCCTTTGCTCTCAGATGTTTGCAAAGTTATCAGAAGTGCTGATGCATAAAAAAAAAAAAAAAGTGCACTTTTCCAGTTGTTATTTGCAGTCAGCACACCTCAACAACTTTTACTGTAACTGATTGGGTTCAAAACCAGAATTGATGCATGCAAATACATACAACCCACTCCTGCTGCTGACAGCCAAGTTAGTCATGACTGAACAACAGAACTCGATCAGATTACCATCAGATTTACCACAAGGAATTATAATCCACACAACACAAACAAAGTCTCTAACGCAGTCTGAGCTTCTTTTATTTGCTAACAGCCTTGGTGCATTGGTCTAAACTGTCCAGCAGCGCAGCAGAGGAAGAGCTCGTGCATTTTAGGTTGTGAAAACCGGGAATTGCACCCTCGACAGCCATTTGTGTGACACGTCAGAGAGGGTGAGCGCAGATTTAACGCATGTGAGTGAAAAGAAGAACAAATCTGACCTGTTTGGTGCCTGTTGCTCAGTTCAGGAGGAAGAGAAGCCTGAAACCTAATAGAGGGACAGAGTGCTGATGGGAGAGTCAGTGAAAGGGAAAAGGGTGGGGAGGAGGTCCATAAGAGTTATGGAAAATGAGTGTAGAAAAAAAAGGGGGGGTGGGGGCTGCAGTCTGGTCGGTTGCTGGTGATTATATGTCTCTGCTGCTTGGCCCTCACTTTAGCTGCAACTGTTGCTCAGTCTCTGCAGAACCCCGTTCGTGCTTCAGGCACGACTGAAACTTGAAATGGGTGAAGAAAGGTGCTTCAGGGGGGGGTCTCCTTCCCTGACGAAAGGCCCGTCGGCCTAGTGGAAAACAAGTTGTGTGTGCGTATGTGTGTGTGTGTGTGTGTGTGTGCCTATTTTAGACAGCCACCTGTTAATGACATTAAGTAAGGGTGAAGGGAGGAGCGTGTGTGTAAGAGAGAGGGGCCAGGAAAGCAACACAATTCACTGCGAGGATCTGACTGAGAGGCGGGGAGGGGGGAATTAAAGAGACATTTAAAAAAGAAAAAGTGATAAAGTGATAGTTCAAATCTTTTGAAGTGGGGTTCTGTGGAAAGGTTGTGAATAATTACTATCTAACCTGACGTGGATAGCTTTGTAAGCGGCGTCAGTTTGGATACACAGATAATAATGGCCAGATGATGAACTGACAGAGAACAGCAAGTTTGTCCAAAACTAAAACAAATTGTTTCTGTCTTAAAACACATTTTATAGCCATTTGTGCTCTTTTCTTTACATCTCTGTCAATTTCATAATATGCAGTTATTTGCATGCAGAAACAGCAGCAGCCTGGATACAGCCTATGCACTAGGTAATAAAGTATATTTTTGTCAAACAAAACTGACAAAAATGTCCTTTGCGCCCCTTTAAACATGTTGTGGTTAAGATTTTAGAATGCAGGTCTAATACCAGGGGGGCCCCTCAGCAAGATCTATACACTGCTCAGTTCATACCAGGAGACCAGTTTGGACTCTCTTAAACTGAAATGGAAAACAGACCTGGAGGAATCCATATCAGACTCAATCTGGATAAAGATCAATAAGAACATTTACTCATCCTCAATCTGTTTGAGACATGCTGTCTGGTCCAAGATCAAAGCCGACCTGGACCCCGCATGGAATCATTGTAAACAAACTCCAGCTACACTCCTGCATACATTCTCGACCTGTCCCAAATTGCAGACCCTTTGGCAATCTATTTTTGACACCTTCTCTGGGATATGTGGCAAAACTGTACACCCATCAACAAAAAAGGTTAAATCATGTCATCTGGACCAGTTTCTTTAAGTGAAAAATGTTTCATCCCCCATCCAGAGGACTTCCTCAGTCTATGGCCTGCCAAACAGATCTGTCCCATAAGTAGCCTTACCTGCTGGATTTCAAGCCAACCTCCTGTTAGAATCTCAAAAGTAGGCTTTTAACATGTGCAAAACACACCCATCCAAAACAATCAATCATCACGTACAACAATTAAATGTTTTAGGTCAGATGACCAACTTGCTACTCACAGAAACAGCCTGAGGACAACCAAGGCCAAAGTGGTTCAGAAAAAGGATTGTAAGCTCAATCATCCAGGTAGATAACAGCAAAAAGGTTAAATCGTGTCATCTGGACCAGTTTCTTTAAGTGAGAAATGTTTTGTCCCCCATCCAGAGGACTTCATCAGTCTGCGGCCTGCCAACCAGATCTGTCCCATAAGTAGTTTTCACTGCTGTGTTTCAAGCCAACCTCCTGTTGGAATCTCAGGAGTAGGCTTTTAACACATGCAAACAGAGCACACCCATCCAAAACAATCAATCGTCATGTACAAGGATTAATCCGCACAAAGCAACTGGCCCAGACAACATCCCTGGAAAAGTGTTGAAAGAATGTGCTGATCAGCTCTGTGAGGTGCTGGCAGACATCTTTAACACCTCACTTACCCTGGAGACAGTTCCCACCTGCCTGAAGACTGCCACCATCATCCCAGTCCTAAAAAGCTCTACAGTGACTGGTCTGAATGACTATCGGCCAGTGGCCCTCACCCCGATAGTCGCTATATGCTTTGAAAAACTGGTCATGACTCACATCAAAACAACCATCAACATCAACGAGGACCCTCATCAGTATGCATACCGTGAGAACCGATCAACAGAGGATGCCATCTCCTCTGTGGTCCACACTGCGCTCAACCACCTGGAGCAGAAAAACTCTTGCGTCCGTATGCTCTTTGTGGACTTCACATCCGCCTTCAACACCATGA
>NW_023623037.1:0-4495 GCF_014905685.2 Nematolebias whitei | reverse complement strand
TTGTCTTTTCTGGTTTCGCTCCATCTGGGTTCCTCGAGTCTTGACAGAAATGCTCCAGCCAAACAAGGCCCAGAACGAGACCAGAGAGGAACAAGCCACCTCTTCATCCGAGATGGAACACATCCAGGAGAGGCTCCAACAAGTTCTAGAACAACAACATGAAACACAGAACAACTTGAGAGAACTGGGAGGTATGGTTCACGCTCTTAATCAAAGACTCTCGTCTTCTTCACCTTCTCCAGCTTCTGTTACTAGACCCAAGTTCCAAGCGGAATCCAAGGACCCGGTCTCAATCCAACAGGTAATCACGAAACCTTCAGAATATTTCTCTGGAGACCCAAGCCTGTGTGGAGGATTCTTACTACAGATCAAACTAGCATTCAAAGGAGCACCTCAGTTATATTCTTCCGACACAGCAAAAATAAATTATTTCACCCACCAGCTGAAGGGTGAAGCGCTTCGGTGGGTTAATTCCTTTTTCCAATTTCATGATCCGGATTTTGTTTCATTTGATACCTTGTTAAAAGAATTTCGCCGAATTTTTGACCGTCCATTGCAGAAGCCCAACGCCGTTAAGCGACTCCTGGGGTTACGCCAGGGCCGGCGACCTGTGGCGGAGTACGCCCTCGATTTCCGCATCATCGCTGCACAGACTGGGTGGCCCGACACAGCACTACAAGGTACCTTCCTAAATTCTCTTTCTGACCCCTTAAAAGATCAGATCGCCTTAAGAGACGAGCCGGAGGGTTTCGACGAACTGATCGAGCTAGCGATAGCTATTGACGAGCGCTTCCGAGAGCGAAGACGAGAGAGAGACTACACTTCCCACAATCACTCCACTTCCGGGTTCACGTCACCAGGTGAGACCTACGCCTACAAAAATTGGTCAGCAAACTACAAAGACCAGGAGAGACCCGTTGCCGGTTCTTCTTCTTCTTCTTCTAAAAAAAACAACTGAATTTTTCCCTGCTCAGCCCGACCCAGAGCCAATGCAGATTGGTCGTACTCATTTAACTCCAGAAGAAAGACAGAGACGTTTTGTTTCCAAACTTTGTTTTTATTGTGGTAGACCTGGCCATTTTCTTGCTCAATGCCCGTTTCGGGGAAACGGGAACTTCCACCAGTAAAGAGAGAGTTACTGGTGGGAACTTCTACTCTCTCTCCCACACATCGATTTATGCTTCCTGTTATTATCCAAATAAATCATGATCGCCTTCCTGTGTCAGCTCTTGTTGATTCTGGTGCAGAGCAAAATTTAATTAGTCTAGATCTAGTCAAGAAACTATCCTTACCTACCCTCGAGGTTCCTCCAATCTCCATTGCCGGTGTTACGGGCAAGAACTTGGCACGAGTTCTTGGTAAGACTATTAAGCTAAACTTAACGTCTGGAAACCATCATGAGATGATTGATTTCTTTATATTTGAGTCTCCACACACTCAGGTCATCTTAGGTTATCCCTGGCTCCAAGAACATAACCCTCACATTAACTGGAGACAAAAAAGGGTTGAGGGATGGAGTGATTATTGTTTAAAGAACTGTTTACATTCTGCCATCCCTAACCAGCCCTCTGTAGACACTCCTCATGAGGCTACAGATATTTCTATGGTTCCCCCTGTTTATCACGATCTAGCCCCAGTATTTAACAAACAACGAGCCTTATCTCTTCCTCCGCACCGGCCATACGATTGTGCTATCAACCTTCTCCCTGGGTCTCCTTTTCCTACTAGTCGACTGTACAACCTCTCTGGTCCTGAAAGAGAGGCCATGAAGAAATATATTGAGGAGTCCCTTCTCTCTGGCATTATCCGTCCCTCTACTTCTCCTGTGGGAGCAGGATTCTTTTTTGTTTCCAAAAAGGACGGCACCCTTCGCCCCTGTATCGACTACCGGGGTCTCAATAATATCACAATCAAGAATAAGTATCCCCTTCCTCTCATCGAATCCATCCATGAACAACTACAATCAGCAACTGTGTTTACTAAGCTAGACCTCAGAAATGCCTACCATCTCGTCCGTGTACGGGAGGGTGATGAGTGGAAGACCGCCTTTAGAACACCACTCGGACATTTTGAGTATTTGGTCATGCCATTCGGTCTGACCAATGCACCTGCCATTTTTCAAACTCTTGTTAATGATGTGCTTCGAGACTTCATTGGTGACTTTGTTTTTGTATATCTAGATGATATACTCATCTACTCGAGGGATAAAGAGGAGCACATCAAGAGAGTTAGAACCGTCTTGCAAAGACTCCACGAAAACCAACTGTTCGTTAAAGGGGAGAAGTGTGAGTTCCATGTTTCCTCTGTATCTTTCCTGGGTTTCATTTTTGAGGGAGGATGTTACAGAACAGATCCTGCTAAAATCAAGGCGGTGGTGGAGTGGCCGATTCCCGACTCAAGGAAGCAGCTCCAACGTTTCCTTGGGTTTGCCAACTTTTACAGACGGTTCATTAGGGACTACAGTCGGATCGCTTCTCCTCTCTCCAAATTAACATCCACCAAGGTAACGTTCAAATGGAACCCTGAGGCCGATGCCGCCTTTAGTAAACTGAAGTCGTTATTCGCCTCTACACCAATTCTGAGTCATCCAGACCCTGAGCGCCAATTCATCCTGGAAGTTGATGCTTCAGACTCTGGTGTGGGGGCCATACTCTCGCAATGTTCTCCGGAGGATAACAAGGTTCATCCATGTGCATTTTTTTCTAAACGTTTATCCATTGCAGAAAGGAACTATGATGTGGGCAATCGAGAGCTGTTGGCCGTCAAGTTGGCATTAGAAGAGTGGCGTCACTGGTTGGAAGGCACGGTAACCCCTTTTCTAATATGGACTGACCACAAAAACCTCACTTATCTCAGGGATGCCAAGAGATTGACCCCTAGACAAGCACGGTGGTCCTTGTTCTTTAACCGGTTTAACTACGTCTTGACCTTCAGACCCGGTTCCAAGAACGTTAAACCAGACGCTCTTTCTCGTCAATTCTCTCCCCCAGACTGTACGGAGATGGAAGAAAGCATTCTTCCCTCAGCCTGTGTGGTGGGAACCCTCACATGGGACATCGAGAAGGAGATACGTGAGGCTCATCGTGACGACCCTGATCCTGGCACCGGACCCCCTAAGACCCTCTTCGTTCCCTCTACCATGAGAGCCAAGGTACTGCATTGGATTCATACTCATAAGTTTTCCTGTCATCCTGGTTCGTCCCGTATGCTCTCTCTCACAAGGAGTCATTTCTGGTGGCCCACTCTCACCGCCGATGTGAAGGAGTTCGTAGCCGCCTGTCCCACCTGTGCTCGCAACAAGTCCAGCAATCAACCACCGACTGGTTTGTTACAACCTCTGCCTGTTCCCAGTCATCCTTGGTCACACATCTCTGTGGACTTTGTCACGGGTCTGCCTCCCAGTGAAGGTAACACCACCATCTTGACCATTGTTGACAGGTTCTCTAAAGCGGCTCATTTTGTTCCCCTACCTAAGCTCCCTTCTGCATTCGAGACCGCTCAACTCCTTATCCAGCATGTCTTCCGGATTCATGGGATTCCCTCCGATGTGGTCTCGGACCGTGGTCCGCAATTCACCTCCCAAGTCTGGCAGGCTTTCTGCAAAACCTTAGGGGCCACCTCCAGTCTCACTTCGGGTCACCATCCACAATCCAATGGTCAGGCTGAGCGCTGTAATCAGGACCTTGAAACCACTCTTCGTTGTGTCGCCGAGAAGGATCCCTCTGCCTGGAGCCAGCACCTAGTGTGGGTGGAGTATGCCCACAATTCCCACAAATCATCCGCCACAGGTATGTCCCCTTTTGAGGCCTCCCTCGGCTATATCCCTCCTTTGTTCCCCAGCCAGGAGACCGACATCTCTGTTCCGTCGGTACTACGCCATTTTCGACGGTGTCGACGTGTCTGGCGACAGGCTAAGACAGCTCTGACTCGTGCTTCTGCCCAAGCTAAGCGATTTGCTGATCGCCACCGCACACCAGCTCCTTTGTACCAGGTGGGACAGAAGGTATGGCTCTCCACTAAGGATATTCAACTCAAGGATACACCCAGAAAGATGGCGCCCCGGTTCATTGGTCCTTTTCCCATCATTGCTATCATCAATCCCTCCGCTATACGCCTTCGTCTCCCCCATTCCATGAAGGTCCACCCCACTTTTCACGTCTCCCAGGTTAAGCCGGTGGCCGTCAGTCCCTTGTGCCCTCCTGCCGACCTCCCTCCACCCGCCCGACTAATCGACAATCATCCTGCCTTTAGTGTCCGGACCATCCTCGACGTACGACGCAGAGGACGTGGGTTCCAGTATCTGGTGGACTGGGAAGGTTACGGTCCTGAAGAACGATCGTGGATCCCCCGGTCTTTTATCCTGGACCCCAGCCTCATTACATCGTTTTTCCGTAACCACCCCGAGAAACGTCTCCGGTCGCCTGGGGGCGACCCTTGAGGGGGGGGTACTGTGAGAGTTCCACTACCTGCAGCTCCTCCTCTAATTGGCTGCTGA
>NW_023623036.1:0-4495 GCF_014905685.2 Nematolebias whitei | reverse complement strand
CTTGTCTTTTCTGGTTTCGTTCCATCTGGGTTCCTCGAGTCTTGACAGAAATGCTCCAGCCAAACAAGGCCCAGAACGAGACCAGAGAGGAACAAGCCACCTCTTCATCCGAGATGGAACACATCCAGGAGAGGCTCCAACAAGTTCTAGAACAACAACATGAAACACAGAACAACTTGAGAGAACTGGGAGGTATGGTTCACGCTCTTAATCAAAGACTCTCGTCTTCTTCACCTTCTCCAGCTTCTGTTACTAGACCCAAGTTCCAAGCGGAATCCAAGGACCCGGTCTCAATCCAACAGGTAATCACGAAACCTTCAGAATATTTCTCTGGAGACCCAAGCCTGTGTGGAGGATTCTTACTACAGATCAAACTAGCATTCAAAGGAGCACCTCAGTTATATTCTTCCGACACAGCAAAAATAAATTATTTCACCCACCAGCTGAAGGGTGAAGCGCTTCGGTGGGTTAATTCCTTTTTCCAATTTCATGATCCGGATTTTGTTTCATTTGATACCTTGTTAAAAGAATTTCGCCGAATTTTTGACCGTCCATTGCAGAAGCCCAACGCCGTTAAGCGACTCCTGGGGTTACGCCAGGGCCGGCGACCTGTGGCGGAGTACGCCCTCGATTTCCGCATCATCGCTGCACAGACTGGGTGGCCCGACACAGCACTACAAGGTACCTTCCTAAATTCTCTTTCTGACCCCTTAAAAGATCAGATCGCCTTAAGAGACGAGCCGGAGGGTTTCGACGAACTGATCGAGCTAGCGATAGCTATTGACGAGCGCTTCCGAGAGCGAAGACGAGAGAGAGACTACACTTCCCACAATCACTCCACTTCCGGGTTCACGTCACCAGGTGAGACCTACGCCTACAAAAATTGGTCAGCAAACTACAAAGACCAGGAGAGACCCGTTGCCGGTTCTTCTTCTTCTTCTTCTAAAAAAACAACTGAATTTTTCCCTGCTCAGCCCGACCCAGAGCCAATGCAGATTGGTCGTACTCATTTAACTCCAGAAGAAAGACAGAGACGTTTTGTTTCCAAACTTTGTTTTTATTGTGGTAGACCTGGCCATTTTCTTGCTCAATGCCCGTTTCGGGGAAACGGGAACTTCCACCAGTAAAGAGAGAGTTACTGGTGGGAACTTCTACTCTCTCTCCCACACATCGATTTATGCTTCCTGTTATTATCCAAATAAATCATGATCGCCTTCCTGTGTCAGCTCTTGTTGATTCTGGTGCAGAGCAAAATTTAATTAGTCTAGATCTAGTCAAGAAACTATCCTTACCTACCCTCGAGGTTCCTCCAATCTCCATTGCCGGTGTTACGGGCAAGAACTTGGCACGAGTTCTTGGTAAGACTATTAAGCTAAACTTAACGTCTGGAAACCATCATGAGATGATTGATTTCTTTATATTTGAGTCTCCACACACTCAGGTCATCTTAGGTTATCCCTGGCTCCAAGAACATAACCCTCACATTAACTGGAGACAAAAAAGGGTTGAGGGATGGAGTGATTATTGTTTAAAGAACTGTTTACGTTCTGCCATCCCTAACCAGCCCTCTGTAGACACTCCTCATGAGGCTACAGATATTTCTATGGTTCCCCCTGTTTATCACGATCTAGCCCCAGTATTTAACAAACAACGAGCCTTATCTCTTCCTCCGCACCGGCCATACGATTGTGCTATCAACCTTCTCCCTGGGTCTCCTTTTCCTACTAGTCGACTGTACAACCTCTCTGGTCCTGAAAGAGAGGCCATGAAGAAATATATTGAGGAGTCCCTTCTCTCTGGCATTATCCGTCCCTCTACTTCTCCTGTGGGAGCAGGATTCTTTTTTGTTTCCAAAAAGGACGGCACCCTTCGCCCCTGTATCGACTACCGGGGTCTCAATAATATCACAATCAAGAATAGGTATCCCCTTCCTCTCATCGAATCCATCCATGAACAACTACAATCAGCAACTGTGTTTACTAAGCTAGACCTCAGAAATGCCTACCATCTCGTCCGTGTACGGGAGGGTGATGAGTGGAAGACCGCCTTTAGAACACCACTCGGACATTTCGAGTATTTGGTCATGCCATTCGGTCTGACCAATGCACCTGCCGTTTTTCAAACTCTTGTTAATGATGTGCTTCGAGACTTCATTGGTGACTTTGTTTTTGTATATCTAGATGATATACTCATCTACTCGAGGGATAAAGAGGAGCACATCAAGAGAGTTAGAACCGTCTTGCAAAGACTCCACGAAAACCAACTGTTCGTTAAAGGGGAGAAGTGTGAGTTCCATGTTTCCTCTGTATCTTTCCTGGGTTTCATTTTTGAGGGAGGATGTTACAGAACAGATCCTGCTAAAATCAAGGCGGTGGTGGAGTGGCCGATTCCCGACTCAAGGAAGCAGCTCCAACGTTTCCTTGGGTTTGCCAACTTTTACAGACGGTTCATTAGGGACTACAGTCGGATCGCTTCTCCTCTCTCCAAATTAACATCCACCAAGGTAACGTTCAAATGGAACCCTGAGGCCGATGCCGCCTTTAGTAAACTGAAGTCGTTATTCGCCTCTACACCAATTCTGAGTCATCCAGACCCTGAGCGCCAATTCATCCTGGAAGTTGATGCTTCAGACTCTGGTGTGGGGGCCATACTCTCGCAACGTTCTCCGGAGGATAACAAGGTTCATCCATGTGCATTTTTTTCGAAACGTTTATCCATTGCAGAAAGGAACTATGATGTGGGCAATCGAGAGCTGTTGGCCGTCAAGTTGGCATTAGAAGAGTGGCGTCACTGGTTGGAAGGCACGGTAACCCCTTTTCTAATATGGACTGACCACAAGAACCTCACTTATCTCAGGGATGCCAAGAGATTGACCCCTAGACAAGCACGGTGGTCCTTGTTCTTTAACCGGTTTAACTACGTCTTGACCTTCAGACCCGGTTCCAAGAACGTTAAACCAGACGCTCTTTCTCGTCAATTCTCTCCCCCAGACTGTACGGAGATGGAAGAAAGCATTCTTCCCTCAGCCTGTGTGGTGGGAACCCTCACATGGGACATCGAGAAGGAGATACGTGAGGCTCATCGTGACGACCCTGATCCTGGCACCGGACCCCCTAAGACCCTCTTCGTTCCCTCTACCATGAGAGCCAAGGTACTGCATTGGATTCATACTCATAAGTTTTCCTGTCATCCTGGTTCGTCCCGTATGCTCTCTCTCACAAGGAGTCATTTCTGGTGGCCCACTCTCACCGCCGATGTGAAGGAGTTCGTAGCCGCCTGTCCCACCTGTGCTCGCAACAAGTCCAGCAATCAACCACCGACTGGTTTGTTACAACCTCTGCCTGTTCCCAGTCGTCCTTGGTCACACATCTCTGTGGACTTTGTCACGGGTCTACCTCCCAGTGAAGGTAACACCACCATCTTGACCATTGTTGACAGGTTCTCTAAAGCGGCTCATTTTGTTCCCCTACCTAAGCTCCCTTCTGCATTCGAGACCGCTCAACTCCTTATCCAGCATGTCTTCCGGATTCATGGGATTCCCTCCGATGTGGTCTCGGACCGTGGTCCGCAATTCACCTCCCAAGTCTGGCAGGCTTTCTGCAAAACCTTAGGGGCCACCTCCAGTCTCACTTCGGGTCACCATCCACAATCCAATGGTCAGGCTGAGCGCTGTAATTAGGACCTTGAAACCACTCTTCGTTGTGTCGCCGAGAAGGATCCCTCTGCCTGGAGCCAGCACCTAGTGTGGGTGGAGTATGCCCACAATTCCCACAAATCATCCGCCACAGGTATGTCCCCTTTTGAGGCCTCCCTCGGCTATATCCCTCCTTTGTTCCCCAGCCAGGAGACCGACATCTCTGTTCCGTCGGTGCTACGCCATTTTCGACGGTGTCGACGTGTCTGGCGACAGGCTAAGACAGCTCTGACTCGTGCTTCTGCCCAAGCTAAGCAATTTGCTGATCGCCACCGCACACCAGCTCCTTTGTACCAGGTGGGACAGAAGGTATGGCTCTCCACTAAAGATATTCAACTCAAGGATACACCCAGAAAGATGGCGCCCCGGTTCATTGGTCCTTTTCCCATCATTGCTATCATCAATCCCTCCGCTATACGCCTTCGTCTCCCCCATTCCATGAAGGTCCACCCCACTTTTCACGTCTCCCAGGTTAAGCCGGTGGCCGTCAGTCCCTTGTGCCCTCCTGCCGACCTCCCTCCACCCGCCCGACTAATCGACAATCATCCTGCCTTTAGTGTCCGGACCATCCTCGACGTACGACGCAGAGGACGTGGGTTCCAGTATCTGGTGGACTGGGAGGGTTACGGTCCTGAAGAACGAACGTGGATCCCCCGGTCTTTTATCCTGGACCCCAGCCTCATTACATCGTTTTTCCGTAACCACCCCGAGAAACGTCTCCGGTCGCCTGGGGGCGACCCTTGAGGGGGGGGGTACTGTGAGAGTTCCACTACCTGCAGCTCCTCCTCTAATTGGCTGCTG
>NW_023623035.1:0-4495 GCF_014905685.2 Nematolebias whitei | reverse complement strand
CTCGTTCTGGGTCTCATATCATCTGGGTTCCCCGCGCACTCCTAACAGAAATGCTCCAGCCACAACAGACCCAGAATGAGACCAAGAGCGAGCAGACCTCCCCCGTTCCCGCGGAGGAGCGGATCGACAGGATGGACAAAGTAATTCATCAGGTGCTGACTCACCAGACCACGGTCAGTCCAACCTTCAGGAGCTCGGAGGTATGATTTATTCCATTAAACGTCAGCTGCAAGCTTCTGCCTCCCCAGCTCCAGTCGTTCCGTCAGCCCCCGTGGCTCTTGGTCCCACTCCTCCTGTCCAACAAATTTTCATTAAACCTTCTGAGTTTTTTACCGGAGACCCTGACCAATGTGGCGGCTTCCTGCTCCAGTGCCGACTCGCCTTGGAGGGGGCTCCCTCCCAGTTCTCGTCGGACACAGCCAAAATCACCTTCTTCGTAAGCCAGCTCAAAGGTAACGCTCTCCGGTGGGCTCACTCGTTCCTCTTGAGTCATGATAACCCCCCTGCTTCCTATGCCCTCTTTCTTCGGGAGTTTCGCAGGATTTTTGACCGTCCCCTGCAGGCTTCAAATGCCGCCAAGCGATTGTTGAACTTACGACAGGGCCGTCGTAATGCCTCGGAGTTCGCTCTGGAGTTTCGGATCCTTGCTGCCCAAACAGGATGGGACGAGCCCGCCCTCCAAGGTATTTTCCTTAACGCTCTCTCTGATTTTCTCAAAGACCAGCTGGCCACGCGAGATGAGCCCGAGACTTTCGACAAGCTGATAGACCTTGCCATCTCAATCGACGACCGCTTCCGGGAGAGGCGAAGAGAAACAAACTACAGTTCCCATCGACCCTCGACTTCCGGGTTTCCGACTCCTCCAGGTGAGCCCAAGCCTGCACCGCGACACTACGTTTCCCACAATTCCCCCACTTCCGGGTTTACGACCCCTCGCTACGAGTCCTTTTCCTCGAATCAGCCCCCTGTGAACTACAACTCCCAGTCTTCCTTGCTTCCTGGTCACAGCCAATCTTCTTCTTTCCCTTCACGGGATCGCTCCCCCGAGCCTATGCAGGTGGGGTGCGCACGGCTGACTCCTGCAGAGAGACAGCGGCGTGTATCTGCCCGTCTCTGCATTTATTGTGGTAATTCCGGTCACTTTCTGCCCCACTGTCCGTTTCGGGGAAACGAGAACTTCCACCAGTAAAGCGGGAGTTACTGGTGGGAACGTCTGCGTTAACCTCCCCATTTAAATCGTTACTTCCCATGGTCATTCAAACACAAAACCGCCGCTTTTCTTTTTCAGCTCTTATCGACTCAGGCGCTGAACAAAATTTGATCAGCTCTGATTTAGTTAAAGAATATTCTCTTCCGACTCGCGAAATACCGTCAATTGCTGTCGCCGGCTTAACCGGAGACACACTGACCCGTATTAATTTAAAAACCACCGAGTTACATGTCATTATGTCAGGAAATCATCATGAAATGACTGATTTCTTCGTTTTCAATTCTCATACTCCTCAAGTAATTCTAGGTTTCCCTTGGCTTCGTAATCATAACCCAGTTATCAACTGGGAGCGCGGCTGTGTTGATAAATGGAGCGACAAGTGCCTCAGCAATTGTTTACGCTCTGCTGTTAAAGCGTCTCCTCGTGACACGCCTCCTCTAGAGGAGATCGATCTTTCCTCGGTTCCTGCAGAATACCGCGACCTGGCGGCCGTCTTTAGTAAACAACGCGCTTTGTCACTTCCTCCTCATCGTCCCTACGACTGCGCGATTGACTTGTTACCTGGCACCCCCTTGCCGTCAAGCAGACTCTACAACCTTTCTGGTCCTGAGAGGGAGTCTATGACTAATTATATAAATGAATCTCTTGCCTCAGGCATTATTAGACCCTCGACCTCCCCTGTGGGAGCGGGTTTTTTCTTTGTTTCTAAAAAAGATAAGTCACTCCGGCCATGTATAGATTATCGTGGTTTAAATAACATAACAATTAAAAATAAATACCCTCTTCCTCTTATTGACTCACTTCAGGAGCAGTTACAGTCTGCTTCCTGCTTTTCGAAGCTTGATCTCCGAAACGCGTACCACCTCGTCCGTATTAAAGAGGGCGACGAGTGGAAGACCGCTTTTCGCACTCCTCTGGGCCACTTCGAATATTTAGTTATGCCCTTTGGGTTAACCAATGCCCCTGCGATTTTTCAGGCGCTCGTTAATGACGTCCTGCGCAACTTTATTGGTAATTTTGTGTTCGTTTATTTAGATGACATTCTTATTTATTCTCGCGACCCCGCTCAACACACGGCCCACGTTCGTATGGTTCTTCAGCGGCTGCTGGAGAACCAATTATTCGTTAAAGCTGAGAAGTGCGAGTTTAACACCTCCACTGTCTCTTTTCTCGGCTTTATTTTTGAGGGTGGTCGTTGCCGAACCGACCCTGAAAAGACCAGGGCGGTAGTCGATTGGCCGACTCCCGAGTCCAGGAAGCAGTTACAACGTTTCCTGGGGTTTGCAAATTTCTATAGGCGGTTTATAAAGGATTACAGTCGTGTCGCCGCCCCCCTGTCTCAGCTCACTTCGACTGCCCGAGCCTTTCACTGGACCCCGGAGGCTGAAGCCGCCTTCTCAAAGCTTAAATCCCTCTTTTCCTCGGCGCCCATCCTTTGCCATCCTGACCCCGCGCACCAGTTTATTTTGGAGGTGGACGCCTCTGACACTGGGGTTGGGGCGGTCCTCTCCCAACGGTCTCCTCTGGACAACAAGGTCCATCCCTGCGCCTTTTTCTCTCGTCGTCTCTCCCAGGCTGAGCGAAATTATGATGTGGGCAACCGCGAGCTCTTGGCGGTCAAACTCGCCCTCGAGGAATGGCGGCACTGGCTGGAAGGCACTGAGACACCTTTTTTAATCTGGACCGACCATAAGAATCTGATCTACCTGCGGAACGCCAAGCGTCTGACCCCCCGTCAGGCCCGTTGGTCGCTTTTCTTTAATCGTTTTAATTTTGTTTTGACTTTCCGTCCGGGCTCCAAAAACATTAAATCGGACGCCCTGTCCAGACAGTTTGCTCCACCAGACTCGTCCGAGCCTTCTGATTCAATTATCCCTTCGTCCTGCATTGTGGGCTCTCTTTCTTGGCCCATCACCGCCACCGTCCAACAGGCCCTCCTCTCCGAACCGGACCCTGGTGGTGGTCCTCCCGGCACCCTCTTCGTCCCCTCCAGCGTGCGGTCCCAGGTTCTCCAATGGCTTCACACGAATAAACTTTCCTGCCACCCTGGAGTCAACCGCATGCTCTCCCTTACCAAGACCCATTTCTGGTGGCCCTCCATGACTTCTGACATTAAGGACTTTGTTTCTGCCTGCCCTGTCTGTGCCAGAAACAAGTCCGGTACTCAACCCCCGGCTGGCCCTTTGCTTCCCCTCCCGACCCCTAGTCGCCCTTGGTCCCACATTGCCCTTGACTTCGTTACCGGCCTTCCACCATCTGACGGCAACACCACCATCCTCACAGTTGTTGACCGCTTTTCAAAGGCCGCCCATTTTGTTCCCCTCCCTAAGCTCCCCTCTGCCCTTGAGACTGCCCAGTTACTCACCCTCCATGTGTTTAGGCTCCATGGGATCCCGTCGGACATTGTCTCTGACCGAGGCCCGCAGTTCATCTCCCAGGTCTGGCACTCCTTTTGCAAGTCGCTCGGGGCGTCCGTTAGCCTCACCTCTGGTTACCATCCCCAGGCTAACGGACAAGCTGAGCGCTGCAATCAGGAGCTGGAGTCCACACTGCGTTGCCTAGTTGAGTCTAATCCTTCGTCCTGGAGCCAGCACTTGGTTTGGGTGGAGTACGCACATAACTCCCTCCGCTCCTCTGCCACCGGCATGTCCCCTTTTGAAGCCTCCTTAGGCTACCATCCTCCTTTGTTCCCTAACTCAGAGACAGACTGTTCGGTCCCGTCCGTCCAGCACCACTTAAGGCGTTGCCGTCGTATCTGGCGCCAGGCCAAAGCAGCCCTCCTTAGGACCGCAGCCCAGGCAAAACGGTTTGCTGACCGCCACCGTTCAGAGACGCCCGCCTACCAGGTCGGCCAGCAAGTTTGGTTGTCCACCAAGGACATTAAGCTGCGGGACACACCTTGCAAACTGGCCCCCCGCTTCATTGGTCCCTTTCCCATCACCCGCATCATCAACCCCTCTGCGGTCCGCCTCCAGCTCCCCAGGGCCATGCGCATCCATCCCACGTTCCACGTTTCCCAGGTGAAACCTGTCTCCCTCAGTCCCCTGTGTCCTCCATCTGACCTCCCTCCGCCGCCTCGCCTGATCGACAACCACCCTGCGTTCTCCGTCCGTTCCATCTTGGACGTGAGGCGCAGGGGCAGGGGTTTCCAGTACCTGGTCGATTGGGAGGGGTACGGTCCTGAGGAGAGGTCATGGATCCCCAGGTCCTTTATCCTTGACCCCAGTTTGATTTCTAGGTTTTACAGAGACCACCCCGAGAAGCGCCTCAGGTCGCCAGGTGGCG
>NW_023623034.1:0-4496 GCF_014905685.2 Nematolebias whitei | reverse complement strand
GTTCTCTGCTTCTTAGATTGCTCCTGCCATTAACCGACACCAGAACCAGAACCCAGACCAGCACCAAGACCAGCTGTCACTTCCCTCCTAGAAACAATAAACACTTATTATTTATCGTCAGTCTGTTGTGTTGTGATCTTGGTCCAAACCCTCACGAGAGTTCCTTACAGAACTATCGGGCCACGATGGACCACTCACACACAGCAGAATGGCAGTCTGGTGTCGAGGGAGCTATTTGTAAATTAGAAACTAATATGGAGGAGATAGTTCGTTTACTCAAGTCATCCTCTTCTCCCGAACCAGTTCAAGTCTGTCCGGTTCCTACCCGGGAACCTAGACTCTCGCCACCTGAGGCATTTTCTGGAGCACCCGACCAATGCCGTCCATTTATCACACAATGCGAGATCCACTTCCAACTTCAACCCTCCATGTTTACCTGCGACCGCTCCAAAGTCGCATATATGATCTCACTGTTAACAGGCAAGGCCAAAATATGGGGAACTTCAGAGTGGCAAAGAGACTCACAGTTTGTTTACTCTCTTCAAAGCTTCAAGAAAGAGTTATGCCGAGTTTTTGACCCAGTTCTTCCGGAACGAGAGGCTGCCAGACGTCTATTCGACATCAAGCAAGGTAATCGTCGCGTCACAGATTATATCATTGACTTTCATTCTGTATCGTCCGGCAGTCACTGGAATGACGAGGCATTAACCGATGCCTTTTATCGAGGCTTGGACGACGCCATTAAGGACGGGCTGGCAACCCAGGGGCTTCCAGAGACATTACAAGGTTTGGAGGACCTGGCCACAAGACTCGACCTCCGACTGGCTGAACGCTCTCGGGAAAGGAAGTCTGCTACGTCATCTTCCGTCAAGCAACGCGGTGAGTACGGCGCTCACACGAAGACATGGGACTTACCTCCTGTTTCTTCACCTCGTCCGACAGTGGAGCCTCGGCAGCAGTCACCAGGTCCGGCTGAGGAGCCAATGCAGCTGGGCCGAAGCAGACTCACTCCGGCGGAGCGGGATCACCGCCGAAGGAATCGGCTGTGTTTCTATTGCGGCAACGCTGGACACGCCGTCTACTCTTGTCCGGTAAAAGGCGGGGCTCAATAAACGAGAGGAGATGTTTATTGAGTCGCGCATCCACTTCCTCCATCTCCTCACCATTCGTCATCCCCGCCGAGATCTGCGTTCCGGGTAAGGTCTGTTCATCTGTCAAGGTTTTTGTTGACTCTGGAGCCGATACGGAGTTTTTGGACTATGGGTTCGCTGTTACTGCCGGTATTAAAATTCTGCAGTCATCTAAGAACCAGTCTGTTGTCGCTCTTGATGGTCATCCTCTCAACTCCTCCTCCCAGGTCTCAGAGCCCGTCACGTTATGTTTAGGTGGCAATCATAAGGAGCTCATCAGTTTTCTCATAATAAACTCTCCTGAGAACCCCGTAGTCTTGGGTGCTACCTGGCTATCTAAACATAACCCACACTTAGATTGGAGGCGGAGGGAGATTTTGGGATGGTCAGAGGAATGTCTCTCTACCTGCCTTTATGAAGCTGTGGTTCCTTCAGACTCTGTCACTCAGTCGCACAGTTATTATCCGGACTTGGCTAAAGTTCCCACTGACTATCATGACCTCAAGGAGGTATTTAATAAAGTTAAGGCCACGTCGTTACCCCCGCACAGACCCTATGACTGCCCTATTGACCTAATGCCCGGTACCACACCACCCAGAGGGGGCCTTTATTCTCTATCATCACCAGAACAAGAGGCCATGAAGTCTTATATTCAGGAGTCCCTGCAAGCTGGGATCATCAGACCTTCGGTCTCTCCTGCAGGGGCCGGTTTCTTTTTTGTTAAAAAGAAGGATCAGACCCTCCGTCCCTGCATTGACTTTAGAGGTCTGAACAAGATTACTGTTAAGAACAAGTACCCGTTACCCTTGATGAACACTGCATTTGACCTTCTGCAGGGATCCAAGGTTTTCACTAAGCTCGACCTCCGTAATGCCTACCATCTGGTTCGCATCAGAGAGGGGGACGAGTGGAAGACTGCATTCAACACACCCACTGGACATTATGAATATTTGGTTATCCCATTCGGGCTCACCAACGCTCCTGCTGTTTTTCAATGTCTAGTAAATGATGTGCTTAGGGATATGGTTAACAAGTTTGTTTTTGTTTATCTTGATGACATTTTGATTTTTTCTAAAGACATTAACGCTCATAAAAAACATGTTAGATCTGTTTTAACCCGGCTTCTGCAAAATGGTCTATATGTAAAAGCCGAAAAATGTGAGTTTCACACCACCTCCACTACTTTCCTGGGCTTTGTTGTCTCTCCAGACTCGGTATCCATGGACTCTTGCAAGGTGGCTGCTGTGGTGGACTGGCCCATTCCCAAGGACCGGAAGCAACTGCAACGCTTTCTGGGGTTTGCTAATTTTTATAGACGCTTTATAAAAGGTTACAGCCAACTCGCTAAGCCCCTTCACGAACTCACCTCATCTAAGTCACGTTTTGTTTGGTCCACCGCAGCAGCCAAAGCCTTTTGTGATCTCAAAAAACTGTTTTCTTCAGCTCCCATCCTCCGGGCCCCCAACCCCGACGAGCCCTTTGTCGTCGAAGTTGATGCCTCCAGTACTGGGGTGGGGGCCATTCTCAGTCAGCGCAGCCTGGAGGGACGCCTGCATCCTTGTGCTTTCTTTTCCAAGGGTCTCTCCGAGGCGGAAAGAAACTATGACATTGGGGATCGGGAGCTGCTGGCCGTCAAACTCGCCCTTGAGGAGTGGAGACACTGGTTGGAGGGCTCCAGGTTCCCTTTTTTTGGTTTGGACTGACCATAAGAACCTGGAGTACCTCAAATCCGCTCGTCGCCTCAACCCCCGTCAGGCCAGGTGGGCATTGTTCTTTTCACGTTTTAACTTCACTTTGTCTTTTCGCCCCGGTGAGAAGAACACCAAGCCTGATGCCTTGTCTCGCATCCTGGAGAAGGATGAAGTCCCTTCCTCTCAGGAGGATCAGTTTATCCTCCCTGAGACTGCCCGCCTGGCCGTTACCCAGCTTGAGTTGGATCTGAAGGCTTCCAACCAGACCAATCCTCCTCCACCTAGTTGCCCACCCAATCGTTTATTTGTCCCTCCCTACATGGTTAAACAAGTTTTGGATTTCACTCATAGTTCTCGTCTATTCTGTCATCCTGGTTTGAGTAAAACATTGTCCCTGGTTAAGTCACAGTTTTGGTGGGAGACCTTATTTCAGGATGTCCAAACCTATGTGCGATCTTGTCCCTCCTGTTCCCAATCCAAACCCTCCAAGCGCCCTCCTTCAGGGTTGTTACGCCCCCTTCCCTGTCCATCTCGTCCCTGGTCGCACATAGGAATGGATTTCATTACCGGTCTCCCACCATCCAATTCTCACTCGGTCATCCTCACTATTGTAGACCGCTTTTCCAAGATGGTCCATTTGATTCCTCTCCCCAAACTACCATCATCCAAGGAACTCGCCCTGATCATGGCCAGGGAGGTTTTTAGACTCCACGGTCTGCCCACTAACATTGTTTCCGACAGGGGTCCTCAGTTTGTCTCTCTCTTTTGGAGGGAGTTTTGCTCCCTCCTGGGCATTGACATTAGCCTCTCCTCTGGGTTTCACCCTGAGACCGATGGTCAGACGGAGAGGGCTAATCAGGAGGTCGAGGGCAAGCTGAGGATTCTATGCCAACAGGACCCCGAGAAGTGGAGCTCCTCCCTGCCTTGGGTTGAACATGCCCTCAACTCCATTCCTTCCTCGGCCACCGGTTTGTCCCCTTTTTATGTTGTCTTTGGTTATCAGCCCCCTGTCGTCTCTCTCCAGGAGAGGGAGGCTTCGGTCCCCTCCGCTCATCTGGCCGCCCTACGCTGCCAGAGGGTTTGGAGGAAGGCCAGACGCGCCTTGTTGAAGAGTAGGGCGGCCTATCGCAAGCAGGCCGACCGCCATAGAACCCCCCAGCCCGTTTACTCCATAGGCCAAAAGGTGTGGTTGTCCACCAAGAATCTCCCACTTAAGCTCCAGTCCCGTAAACTGGCCCCTCGCTTCATTGGTCCCTTTCCCATTTCCAAAATCATCAACCCTGTGTCTGTTCGCTTGACTCTTCCTAGGTCCCTCCGTGTCCATCCCACCTTCCATGTTTCTTGCATCAAACCGGTGGTCTCCTCCTCTTTTCATGCCCCTGCTCACGCCCCTCCACCCGCCCGCTTCGTTGAGGGTGGCCCTGTCTATACTGTGCGTCGTCTCCTTCGCTCTAGGCGGAGGGGACGGGGGGTTCAGTACCTGGTCGACTGGGAGGGGTACGGTCCTGAGGAACGCTCCTGGGTCCCCTCCCGTCACATCCTTGACAGGACTCTCATTGCCGACTTCCACGTTCTCCATCCAGATCAGCCAGGTGGAACGCCAGGAGGCGTTCCTTGAGGGGGGGATCTGTCATGAATCACGTCCCTGTATTTAGATCTTTATCACTCTGTTCAC
>NW_023623033.1:1210-4496 GCF_014905685.2 Nematolebias whitei | reverse complement strand
ATGTAAAATGGGACACTATGTGTGTTTGGGGACGTTATGTGTGAATGGAGACATGTTTGGGGACATTATATGTGTTTGGGAACATTGTGTGTTTGAGGACATATATGTGTTTGGGGACATTATGTGTGTTTGAGGACATATGTTTTTGGGGACATTATGTGTGTTTGAAGATATATGTGTTTGGGGACATATGTGTGTTTGGAAACATTATGTGCGTTTTGGAGACAAGTTTGGGGACATTATGTGTGATTGAGGTCATATATGTGTTTGCGGACACAATATGTGTTTGGGGACATTATGCGTGTTTGGAGACATATGTGTTTAAGGACATATATATGTTTGGGGGCAGTGTGTGTGTTTGGAGACATATGTTTGGGGTCATTATGTCTGTTTGAGGATATGTCTTTGGGGACATGTGTGTTTTGGGACATTTACAAATTTGATACTATGACGATTTTGCATGATTTCCCACCTACAAAGAATGTGGAACTCTTTAATTTTTATTGTAGGACATTTGGGACATTTTGTGTCTTTGTCATATATGTGTTTGGGGACATTGTGTGTGTTTGGAGACATGTTTCAAGACATTATATGCATTTGGGAACATTATGTGTGTTTGGAGACATGTTTGTTGACATTATATGTGTTTGGGGACACTGTGTGTTTGGGGACACTGTGTGTGTTTTGAGACATGTTTTGGGACATACTGTGTAATGAGGACATATATGTGTTTGGGGACATTATGTCTGTTTGAGGACATATGCGTTTGGGGACATTATGTGTTTGGAAACATTGTGTGTGTTTGGAGACATGTTTGTTGACATTATATGTGTTTGGGGACATTATGTGTGAATGGAGACATGTTTGGGTACATTAAGTGTGTTTGGGGTCATATATGTGTTTGGGGACACTATGTGTGTTTGGAGACATGCTTTGGGACATAGTCTGTGTTTGAGGACATATGTGTTTGGGGACATTATCTGTTTGGAAACATTATATGTGTTTGGAGACATGTTTATTGACATTATATGTGTTTTGAAGACTGTGTGTTTGAGGACATGTATTTGGGACACTATATGTGTTTGTCAACTGTATGTTTTGGAGACATTATGTGTGTTTGAGGACATATATATGTTTGGGGTCATTATGTCTGTTTGAGGACATATGTCTTTGGGGACATGTGTGTTTTTGGATGTTTACAGATTTGATACTATGCTGATTTAGCATGTTTTCCCACCTACAAAGAATGGAGAATTCAGTAATTTTTATTCTAGAACATTATATGTGTTTGGAGACATGTTTGGGGACATTATGTGTGTTTGGGGACATTATGTGTCTGTCATTTATGTGTTTGGGGACATTGTGTGTTTTGAGGACATATATATGCTTGGGACATATGTGTGTTTGCAGCCATGTTTGGGGACATTATATGTGTTTGAAAACATTGTGTGTTTTTGCAGACATGTTTGAGGACATTATATGCGTTTGTGGACTATATGTTTTTGGAGGCATTGTGCGTGTTTGCGGACACTATATGTGTTTGGGGACATTGTGTGATTTGAGGACATATATATGTTTGGGACATTGTGTGTGTTTGGAGACATGTTTCAAGACATTATTTGCATTTGGGAACATTATGTGTGTTTGGAGACATGTTTGTTAACATTATATGTGTTTGGGGACACTACGTGTGTTTGGGGACATTATGTGTGAATGGAGACATGTTTGGGGACATTACATATGTTTGGGAATTTATGCATGTTTGGGGACACTGTGTGTTTGAGGACATATAAGTGTTTGGGTACATTAAGTTTGTTTGGGGTCATATATGTGCTTGGAGACATGCTTTGGGACATATATGTGTTTGGGGACATTATGTCTGTTTGAGGACATATGTGTTTGGGGACATGTGTTTGGAAACATTGTGTGTTTGGAGACATGTTTGTTGACATTATATGTGTTTGGAGACACTACGTGTGTTTGGGGACATTGTGTGTTTGAAGACATGTTTGGGGACATTATATGCATTTGTGGAGTGGACTATATGTTTTTGGAGACGTGTGTTTGCGGACACTATGTGTGTTTGGGTACATTAATTGTGTTTGAAGACATATGTGTTTGAGGACATATGTTTTTGGGCAGTATGTGTGTTTGGAGACATATGTTTGGGGTCATTATGTCTGTTTGAGGATATGTCTTTGGGGATATGTGTTTTTTGGGACGTTTACAAATTTGATACTATGCACATTTTGCATGATTTCCCACCTACAAAGAATGGAGAACATTATGTGTGTTTGGGGACACTATGTGTGTTTGGAGACATGCTTTGGGACATTATATGTGTTTGAAAACATTGTGTGTTTTTACAGACATGTTTGTTGACATTATTTGTGTTTTGAAGACATTATGTGTGTTTGAGGACATATGTGTTTGGGGACATATGTGTGTTTGGAAACATTATGTGTGTTTGAAGACATGTTTGGGGACATTATATGCATTTGTGGATTTTATGTTTTTTGAGACATTATGCGTGTTTGCGGACACTATATGTGTTTGGGGACATTGTGTGATTTGAGGACATATATATGTTTGGGACATTGTGTGTGTTTGAGGACATATGTGTTTGGGGACATTGTGTGTTTGGAAAATTGTGTGTTTGGAGACATGTTTGTTGACATATGTAATTGGGGACACTGTGTGTTTGAGGACATGTGTTTGGGGACAGTAATTGTGTTTGGAAACATTGTGTGTGTTTGAAGACATGTTTGGGGACATTATATGCATTTGTATACTATATGTTTTTTGAGACATGCGTGTTTGCGGACACTATGTGTTTGGGGACATAATTTGTGTTTGGAGACATATGTGTTTGAGGACATATATATGTTTTTGGGCAGTATGTGTTTAGAGACATATGTTTGGGGTTATTATGTCTGTTTGAGGACATATGTCTTTGGGGACGTGTGTTTTGGGACGTTTACAGATTTGATACTATGCCGATTTTTTATGTTTTCCCACCTACAAATAATGGAGAACTCTGTAATTTTTATTGTAGGACATTGTATGTGTTTGTAGACATGTTTGGGGACATTATGTGTCTTTGTCATATATGTGTTTGGGGACAAGTATGCGTGTTTTGAGGACATATGTGTTTGGGACATTATGTGTGTTTGTTGACATGTTTGGGGACATTATGTGTGTTTGGGGACATGTTTGGGGCATTATATGTGTTTGGGGACATTGTGTGATTTGAGGACATATATATGTTTGGGACATTGTGTGTGTT
>NW_023623033.1:304-1200 GCF_014905685.2 Nematolebias whitei | reverse complement strand
TGTGTTTGAGGACATATGTGTTTTGGGACATTGTGCATTTGGAAAATTATGTGTGTTTGGAGACATGTTTGTTGACATTATATGTATTTTGGGACACTGTGTTTGGGGACATTATGTGTGAATGGAGACCTGTTTTGGGACGTGTGTGTTTGAGGACATAAGTGTTTGGGTGCATTATGTATGTTTGAGGACATATGTGTTTGGGGACATTATGTGTGTTTGGAAACATTATGTGCGTTTTGGAGACTTATGTTTGGGGATATTATGTGTGTTTGAGGTCATATATGTGTTTGGGGACACTGTGTGTTTGGAGACATGCTTTGGGACATTGTGTGTGTTTGAGGACATATATGTGTTTGAAAACGTGTGTGTTTTTGCAGACATGTTTGTTGACATGATATGTGTTTGGAAACATGTGTGTTTGTAGAACATGTTTGTTGACATGTAAAATGGGACACTATGTGTGTTTGGGGACGTTATGTGTGAATGGAGACATGTTTGGGGACATTATATGTGTTTGGGAACATTGTGTGTTTGAGGACATATATGTGTTTGGGGACATTATGTGTGTTTGAGGACATATGTTTTTGGGGACATTATGTGTGTTTGAAGATATATGTGTTTGGGGACATATGTGTGTTTGGAAACATTATGTGCGTTTTGGAGACATAAGTTTGGGGACATTATGTGTGATTGAGGTCATATATGCGTTTGCGGACACAATATGTGTTTGGGGGCATTATGCGTGTTTGGAGACATATGTGTTTAAGGACATATATATGTTTGGGGGCAGTGTGTGTGTTTGGAGACATATGTTTGGGGTCATTATGTCTGTTTGAGGATATGTCTTTGGGGACATGTGTGTTTTGGGACATTTACAAATTTGATACTATGAC
>NW_023623033.1:0-294 GCF_014905685.2 Nematolebias whitei | reverse complement strand
TGTTTGGGGACATTATGTGTCTGTCATTTATGTGTTTGGGGACATTGTGTGTTTTGAGGACATATATATGCTTGGGACATATGTGTGTTTGCAGCCATGTTTGGGGACATTATATGTGTTTGAAAACATTGTGTGTTTTTGCAGACATGTTTGAGGACATTATATGCGTTTGTGGACTATATGTTTTTGGAGGCATTGTGCGTGTTTGCGGACACTATATGTGTTTGGGGACATTGTGTGATTTGAGGACATATATATGTTTGGGACATTGTGTGTGTTTGAGGACATATGTGT
>NW_023623032.1:0-4496 GCF_014905685.2 Nematolebias whitei | reverse complement strand
TTTCCTCCCACAGACCAAAAACATGCATGTTAGGCTGATTGGTAACTCTAAATTGTCCCTAGGTGTGAGTGAGAGAGTGAATGGTTGTTTGTCTCGTTTGTCTCTATGTGGCCCTGTGATGGACTTGCGACCCGTCCAGGGTGTACCCCGCCCCTCGCACAGTGATTGCTGGACATGGGCACCAGCGACCCCCGTGACCCAAAATGGAATAAACGGGTAAAGATAATGGATGGATGGATGGATGTTGTCATCATTCTTTGTAAAAATCAAGTCTCTCTCGTAAATGAGTCCCCAAGGCTCAGTGGGATTAACCTATCTAAATTAAGGTTGACTGAAAAAAAAAAAGCTAGATAGCTACTCAAGTGATCTATAGGTAAATATTAATACTTTGTAATAAAATAAAACGGTGGGAGGAAAAAGTTTAGGAAAGAAATTCAAAATATGTATAATTCTTAACTAGAGCTGTTTGAACCACTATCCACTACAAGTGAAACATATGGTTCACATCTTTTCACCTAACCCCATTTCAAAAGTCTGAACTATTATTGTCATAACAAGTAACGACAACCTGAGCATAAATATTTAATGCCACCAGTCTGGCTGACATGTCGTCTCAACAAAACTGTCGTCAGACTTCAATTCTCGCAAATTCATCACAGGATACTTAAAACTAAATATTTTATTGGATCCAAATTCATTTTTCTTCACGGCCACACGCTGTGTCCTTGAGTAAAACGGTGCCCTGGCTTATACACTAACGGACACACCTGCTGTTGGAGGAGCAAAAGCCCCCCCACTGCAGCTCTCCAGCTTAGCAGGGTACTTCTTTTTTTTTTTCTTTTACATCTTTACCTTAAGTGACAAAGCCCCAGTAGCCTTCTCAATTATGTTGTGCAGGTGCAGTCAGCAAGAAAGAGTAATTGCACTGGGTGTTTGGAGCTCCCTGAGAAGGATTGGAAGCTCAGGGCAAAACTGTCAGGGGCTCTCGAAGGACCCGCCAGTTTGTGTATGTGTGTGCGCCTGTCACCTTGCAGCAAGAATGACATAATGTTTTCATTTTGCACGTGCATGTACCGCACACTGTTGTTAGCCAAGCGTTTGCATATACGTCTATTAGCGTAGCGATAGCGCCGCCTGGCTTTCTCCGCCTGCTGGTAGATAACTGAATCCAGGCCGACCTGCTGGCTCCCTGACAGAGACGACAGAGTCCCCGAGACCTGTCAGTGCCATCACCTGTGCCCCCCGGCCCCTGGAAGGTGTGTAGATACTTGGGCGATAATGTGGCAATAAGCCTTTCGTTACAGGCAAGACTCTGGGTCTCAAGAGACACCAAGGCTGGATGATCACTATAAATTAGGGAATGCGAATAAAATTTCCCAAAACTATTAGTGCAGAAAGGTCATTAAAAATGTTTGGGGTTTAAAAAGGAGTCAGTGGGTGGACATTTATTATCCAGTAGGTTTAGAAAGTATTAAGACCCTTCATTGTTGCACACCGCTTAAAGGTGAAGGTGAACAATCAAGATACGCATGTGTCTTTTACCAAAACCTCTAATAAACCATAAGAAAAGTTTTACTGAAACTTGCAAAAGGTAAATATTAGATGCACATCTACTACTGACTAGCTAGTTGAGTCAACTGGAGACAAGGTGGGTGCCATAGCCAGTTATCTATAGAAATACACTAGAAAGTTCCTGCAGAAACTTTGACGGGGCTGCCGCATGGCGGCCATTTAAAAATTTAGATCACAAAAATGCCTACGTTTTGATATATAGCATGCATGTGTATTTTGAGGGAGTGGTGGCACAGAGGTTAGAGAAGCTGGGCCTGTGATCGGAAGGTTGCTGGTTCAAACTCCCGGTACCAACAACATCAAAATGTGGGTGCCTCCACCCTTATTTGCTCCACTCTGGACCCTTGAGCAAGACCATTAACCCCCACCATCTGCTCCCCCGGACACCCTAGATAGCAGCGCTCTGCTCCACACAGAGGGCTGTGGTAGCTCGGTGACCTGTGGTTGTGTCAGGAAGGGCATCTGGTGTAAAAATTAATTGCAATGTCTTCGTGTGAATTAGTTCGCTGTGGTGACCCCTGAAGAAGGGAGCAGCCGAATGAAAAATAATAAATAAATGTATTTATATTTTAAAAGTAGAGTTGCTTTAAGAGTAGAGCTGCTGCCTCTCAGCGAGCAGGTCCTTGGTTCAAACCCCGGTCCAGGGGCCTTTCTGGGTGCATGTTCTCTCCGTGCATGCGTGGCTTTTCTCCGGTTGCTCCGGTTTCCTCCCACAGACCAAAAACATGCATGTTAGGCTGATTGGTAACTCTAAATTGTCCCTAGGTGTGAGTGAGAGAGTGAATGGTTGTTTGTCTCGTTTGTCTCTATGTGTCCCTGTGATGGACTTGGGACCTGTCCAGGGTGTACCCCGCCACTTGCACAGTGATTGCTGGACATGGGTACCGGCGACCCCCATGACCCAAAATGGAATAAGCGGATAAAGATAATGGATGGATATTTTAAAAGATGTGTTGGTCAGAAGAGTTTTTTTCAATGACTTACTGACTTTTGCTTCGAGACCTCTCCACTCTAGGTCATGTGACGTCACTGTGGCAGTTAGAATCTGAGTTCTATCAATGGGGAAAATGGATGGTTTCTTTTTTTGTTGAGACGTTTCGCCCTTCATCCAAAGGACGCCTTCAGTCTGAGCAGCCACAAACAAAGCTGAGTCCCATAAGCACCAACTCCCATAGTGGAAAAAAAGCAGTTTGCTCGTGATGAGATGGTTTCTGGAGCCCGCCCTCTCCCTCCATCAACCCCTCTAAGGCAGCCATGCCAAAATGGTTCAAAACACCAAAGTTCAAGCTCAATAAACACATACTCAGATAGCCTTTTCAAACGATGCTAAGTCAAGTCATAGTTTGGGCTAAATGTTTTCAACTTTCTGTGCAATTAAATTTCATACAATTTCCGTTACTTCTAAAGTTGCAGACAACAGAAGTAAACAAGCGCTGCTCACTGATCTGACAGGAAACAAATCACGCCTCATGTCAGTTTGGACATGCTCCTTCATCGCTACCAATACTAAAGAAAGATGGGGTTTTGTTCTGAACGCCCAGACCGTCATCAAGTCAGAGTCACAAGGTGGCAGCTGTGAAAAGAACGGAAAGGGAAGGTTCTGCGGGCGACACCGCCACCTGCTCCAGATGTGCACAAAGGCACAGATGTGCTGGTTTAATTAGCCTTGCCAGAGGTGCTTCAGCGTGATTACTCCGCACCGCCTCCAGAGAATGCCTGTCGCGACGGGTGTATGTTTGCATTTCGCAGCCTGTGCACGGCGAAGACAGTCTGACAGCAGAGAGGTTGACGGGACAGTCAGAGAACAAACGTGTGGCTGTTTGTTCTTCTCTTTTTCGAAGTCTCAGAAAAAAGGATTAGGCATGACGCAAATAGAAAAACCAGACAAAATGCATTTGTTTTTATAAAAATGGTAAATGAATGGCTTTAGTGAAGGACATATGTGTCGGAAGAGTCAAAACAAGCAGAATACAAGCTAAAAGCAGCTAAACTTAAAGCAGAAAAACTGTAGATAAAAGCTCAAACTTGCAAAATTGTTGCCAAAAGCGTCAAAATGGAAGATAAAAGGAGAGGAATGGTAGCTAAAAGCCAACATTTTTAAAGAGTAGGTAAACCTATAATGGAAGTAGAGCAAACCCTAGCCTACAGCATATTTCACAAAGTACAATAGTTTTAATGAATTTAAAAGATCTCAAAGCTTTTATACAGGGGAATTTTCTTTTAAATAATGTCAAATATTTAGAGGTGTATGAAAGTTATTAAAAACGAAATTCATAGCACAATATTCCACAATGAGCAGAATGCATCATAAACAGCCACCTCTAATGGAGTTTCCCCATTGGAAAACAACACAAACTGTGGCAAGTAGCACCTTGACTACAAGCCAATGTGAAAGAATAAACACAAGGAAATGTTCCAAAAAATAGCAATTTCTGTCGAAAACAACAATAAAATACAAAAAAAGCATGCAATAAAGGTACACCAAAAAAAGTAACAAAAAGTGAAAAAGTAATTCATTAAAATATTTACAATGTCTTTTAGAGAGATATTGAGCAACAACATGGTAGAATACAATGGTGCAGCAGGATGGATTTGAATGAACAAGTATTTCGAGGTAGTAATATAATGTAATCATAATAATGTAATATGCAGTATATATCAGAGTCAGAGTCAGAGTCAGAGTTTCTTTATTGTCATTCGCACCTCATGTGGTACATGTGGTGGAGCGAAATTATGTACACAGGGTCCCAGTTACATCCAACAATAAAATGTATAAGAAAAACAGTAATAACATCTAAGATATGAACTAAGAAAAACATCAACTAAATATACACTAAGCACTCATAACATAAAACATTGAACATCACCACAAACATGAACATGAGTCTGTGAGCAGATGTGCACGCATGAACACATCAACATTG
>NW_023623031.1:0-4497 GCF_014905685.2 Nematolebias whitei | reverse complement strand
GTGCCGACCGTTTCACGAGCCCTTTTGATAAAGAATTTCACAATACATTTTTGGCGACGAGGATGGGATGTTAAGAATTTAAATAAATAATTCTGAACGGCTGCACCATATTCAAACGAAGGGAAAAAAAAAAGAGTGTTGAGAGAAATGTTGATGCGAGTTGCATAGTTGTGCCGGGTTGGAAGAGTTATCCAACCCTGGCTTTGTGTTTAAGAGGTGGAGGGGACGCCCGAGCCTTTGTGTGAGAGTTTAAAACAGAGAAAAAAAGTTTATTCAGACGCCTGAGGAGGCGTGAGCTGAACGGAGAAAAAGTTGTACCGGGATGGGAAGAAATCCCATCCCAGTCGTTTTTTTTATTGTTTTTGAAGAGGTGTGAAGAAGCTCATCTTATGTTGTTAGAACAATTTTTCTGCAAGCAGATAGTCCGAGTGATGTTTTGACCACTTTTGCAGGCAATAAAGGTCAGAAAAAAATGGCACCAATGACAGGACTTCAGCATAAAATCAGAAAATGCAAATACAGGCTCAATGGAGCAAACAAGAATGTGAGGACCGCCTGCTTGTTGAATGGACGGCTCGGTGCTCAGTTTGTGAGAATGAGCAGTGTAGCTGACGGGGCGGTGGAACAGGTGTCCCGGTTGCGAGGAAAATTTGAGAGAAAAAAAGAAAAATGTGTTGAGGAAGTTCAGGAGAAAGAGAAACAGTTTTTACAACGAAAACAGTTGTTATCTGATGCGCAGACAGAGTGCAAGCTAGACCGCTTGATTAATGTAGCTGAGAGCGCGGTATGCAGGCGTAAAATGAGGAAGAAAGAGCGTGATGTTTTGCCGGAACGATTCGGAGCTTATGTTGCAAGGTTGGCTGACGGATGGAATCCGTCGAGTTTAATATCACAATCCACAGATGCTCGATTTTCGAGACTGTTAGACAAAGGTGGAGGTCAGAAAATGAAAGCGCATCGAGTCAGAGCTTTGCAAGGCTCGAGACCGTTGTTTGAAGTTTGTGTAGAAACAGCCCGACAGATAACATCGGAGGACTCTGATTTACAGGGTCATTGGGTGACCCTGTGGGAGTGCGAGCAGAGATGTGCTGAGGGGCGCGCTCGCTGTGCGTTCACAAGGAGGAGCACAGAGCTGAAAACTGTGAAAAAATCATTTGGCCAACCCATGGGTCGTGGGCCGAGAAGGGACGGCCAGAAAAACATGCAGGAACTTACTCGTTCTGCTTTCTGGAGGGCATTAATGCAGGCAGGAGTGCATGCAGCTGAGATGAATGATGTGTCAGCTGAAGAGCTGAGGGCTGGAAGCCATTATTGGGATTAGAGGGGCAAAAGTAGGGTCCAAAAGTTGACATCAACACTCTGAAAAGCAGATATTGTCAAACATTGAACATCAAAGGTCCAGAATTAGGGAGCCTAGATTTTGACGTTAAATTAAAAAGCCCCAAAACTTGAAGGGGATATTGATTTTAAAATGCCAAAGGTCAAAGGAGAAATTAAGACATCTGATGTTGCCATTAAAGGCACAAGTATTGACATTTTGGGCCACTAAGGATGTTTTAAAATGCCTAAAGTCAAGATGGTTTAAGGGGAAAAGGGTGGATTTGAAATGTCTAGAAATAAATATGTTGTTTGGATGTGTTAAATTAAGCTGTTTGCCTTGAAAGAAGTGCATTGTATGTTGTTTGGAAGGAAGTGCAACATATGTTGTTTATAAATGCTTTACCTGCAGCTATAGTTTTGACAGCATCTAAAAACAACTCTAGAAGTATCCAAAAAATATCTGAGATAAAAAGAATTTCACCATCTTGTTTTGCAGATGTTTCACATTTAAAGTGAAAGTTCAGCTCTTTTCAAGAGGGGTTCTGTGGAAAAAGTTAACATCTCAGTTTTGAAAACTGATGAGTTAAACATTTTGAGTGGGGCCAAGACTAGAAGAAGGATTTCTTTTTAATAAATAAAGCTAATTATTGACACTTTTTGCATGAAGTGGTTATGTATGAAGAATTGTTTGATTGGTTGTGGAGCAGGGCGGATGATGAGGCTGCAGGTGCAGCGATGTGGAGCGTGCAGCATTGGAAGAGAGAGAGTCACAATAGTAAATGCAGGGACAAATAGAGGAAAGGGACCATATCAGATCTGGCAAACAGATTTCATTGGCCCTTTGCCATGTCACAGGGGTGTAGATATGTATGTACGGCTGTAGATACATATTCAGGTGTGTTGGTGACTCATCTTTGTAAATATGCAAATCAGACATCTACTTTAAAATGTCTTAGTATGATGAAATAATTTTATGAGGGTCCCCTTCAGATACAGAAAATGGGACCCATTTTATTGGAAAACAGGTGAAAGACTGGTCAGCTGGAAAACGTGTTGAATGGATTTATCATATTTCCTTATCACCCACAAAGCTGCTGGGCTGATTAAGAGAATGGATGAACTGTTAAAAAAAAAAAAAAAAAGAGGAAATGCTGAGAAAATGAAAGACATGATTTGACAAACTGAAAAGTATTTCAGGTCAAATTCAAGTTATAAAATTGGTCTGGGTCTGCAATATCCCAGAGGCAGGAGAAGGAAAAATGGGTAAAATGTACCAATTCATAAGTGTTATAAAAGAGAAAACTAATTCTTCTCTCTTTTTGTTGAAAAGCAGTTTTATTGTTTCCACAGCTTGATGTTTCATTGATCTTTGCGGACTGGATGGGACCGCACAGAGGACGACATGAGAAGCATCGGTGGCAAGCACCCGTCCGATGGGAGTGCAGGACCTTTGGTCATCGTGTACCTTGCCGTAGGTGCCACGGTCCTGCTGGAGAACGCCTTCTCGCTGACACCGGGACAGGTGCTGATTGAGGTGGAACAAGAAAGTTTCAGCATCTCTTGGGCGAGAAATAACAAAGCAAACAGAACACAAGCGCATTTCACATGTCCAGCCCAAAAGCAATGAGTGACTGCAAGATCTACATGTGTAAACAATGTGCACGCAATGGATTTGATGTCCCTCTCGTATCAACAGGATGCTGGCTGATGATAGAGGCCGAGGTGCCTCTGTGTGTGACTAACTGTACATGCTAAACCAGATGAAAGAAAAAAAAAGGAGAACGAAGTTTGATTTTTACTGCCAATTAAGGAGAAGGAGGAGACGTGCTTCGTTGGCAGTTACTCAAGAAAGGTTCTGGATACCATCAGTTGTCATGACTCAAGAAGAAACGGTCAAAATACTGATAAAAGAAATAAACTTGCAGCCAAAGGTGGGGGAGCACAGAAAAAAGTGCTCTCCAACATAATTGAAGCTTTGAACTTGTTTTCCTGTGTACCTTGCAGTTTTTTTTTTTGTACAGCTGCAGGAGGAGCCCTGCCAGAGGGTGGTGTCACTACATCGAATCATCATAAGTGGAGGAGAGTACAAAATGTAATGAAGGCAACCACAGTTATGCAAATATCACATTTTGCCTTTAATAACTGTCTGATAAAAGAGTGATATGTATGTTGAAACTAATCATGTTAACCCATGTTTAACCAGAGACAAGGTATTGTGTGATTAGACTCATGAACTAGGTTAGAGCAACAATAAAAAGTACCTAAGGTGCCTTTCTCTGGATGTGTGTGTGGTGTACATCTGTGAACTCGGAACAACTAGACTTATCGTTTGACTAATTATAGTTCCTTACTCCATGGCGAGTCTCTCTGGATCATTTAAAATGCGCATTGAATGAGTCCATAGAGTTGACTGAAATGATCAAGTCTCATAAGTCTAAACGTGTCTGATCTAACAGTGTCCACCTGCATGGCTCAAAGAAAGGTTTTTACATATGGCTAAAACTAATAAGTATAGGCGTCGGCTCACCATTGGTGGGATATATTCACAGGAATATTATCTACGGCGCAAAATATATGCAGTATCCCTTTTGTTTGTTTAGTGAAAAGAAGAATAACTAGTTTGATCTATGTATCTCTGTATTAACTTTGTGTATTTTGGGAACTTGTTTAGGGTTTAAAGAAAAGAATTAATCAGGAAATTTATAATACAGCTGGTACATGGTTTGGTGAAAAAAAAAAAAAACTATAATCTGAACACCTACCAGGTGTTTTGATTTACAATGATCGTGTCAGTGGGAATGTAATAAATCAAAACGTTCCAGGGGTTAACTGTGTGAGTGAGTTTATTTAGGATAAAGTCCCAGAACAATTTCAATGGCTCAAGAACTCGACCATTCAGAGGTCGGAGATCGTTTAGAGTTCAACTTAAAGGGATGGCATTTTCAAGACTAAAAAGTTGTATTGTGGAATTATGTTTTACATGCCATAAAGGCAAAAAAGGGTGGAATGATATAAAAATATGTTTTATAAGGTGTGAAGTTGCCTTTATGCCGATTCAAACATATATATTTTGTGTGTGTTACTTATTCAGAATTAAATGTCTAAAATTGCCATAAAAGCAAGGGTGGAATGATATAGAAATTATTATTTTAATGCTTTTATGTCAATCTAGACCTA
>NW_023623030.1:0-4497 GCF_014905685.2 Nematolebias whitei | reverse complement strand
TAGGTCTAGATTGACATAAAAGCATTAAAATAATAATTTCTATATCATTCCACCCTTGCTTTTATGGCAAGTTTAGACATTTAATTCTGAATAAGTAACACACACAAAATATATATGTTTGAATCGGCATAAAGGCAACTTCACACCTTATAAAACATATTTTTATATCATTCCACCCTTTTTGCCTTTATGGCATGTAAAACATAATTCCACAATACAACTTTTTTAGTTTTGAAAATGCCATCCCTTTAAGTTAAACTCTAAACGATCTCCGACCTCTGAATGGTCGAGTTCTAAATTGTTCTGGGACTTTATCCTAAATAACTCACTCACACAGTTACTAGTTTCAAACCCCTGGAACGTTTTGATTTATTACATTCCCACTGACACGATCATTGTAAATCAAAACACCTGGTAGGTGTTCAGATTATAGTTTTTTTTTTTTCACCAAACCATGTACCAGCTGTATTATAAATTTCCTGATTAATTCTTTTTTTTTAAACCCTAAACAAGTTCCCAAAATACACAAAGTTAATACAGAGATACATAGATCAAACTAGTTATTCTTCTTTTCACTAAACAAACAAAAGGGATACTACATATATTTTGCGCCGTAGATAATATTCCTGTGAATATATCCCACCAATGGTGAGCCGACGCCTATACTATTAGTTTTAGCCATATGTAAAAACCTTTCTTTGAGCCATGCAGGTGGACACTGTTAGATCAGACACGTTTTAGACTTATGAGACTTGATCATTTCAGTCAACTCTATGGACTCATTCAATGCGCATTTTAAATGATCCAGAGAGACTCGCCATGGAGTAAGGAACTATAATTAGTCAAACGATAAGTCTAGTTGTTCCGAGTTCACAGATGTACACCACACACACATCCAGAGAAAGGCACCTTAGGTACTTTTTATTGTTGCTCTAACCTAGTTCATGAGTCTAATCACACAATACCTTGTCTCTGGTTAAACATGGGTTAACATGATTAGTTTCAACATACATATCACTCTTTTATCAGACAGTTATTAAAGGCAAAATGTGATATTTGCATAACTGTGGTTGCCTTCATTACATTTTGTACTCTCCTCCACTTATGATGATTCGATGTAGTGACACCACCCTCTGGCAGGGCTCCTCCTGCAGCTGTACAAAAAAAACTGCAAGGTACACAGGAAAACAAGTTCAAAGCTTCAATTATGTTGGAGAGCACTTTTTTCTGTGCTCCCCCACCTTTGGCTGCAAGTTTATTTCTTTTATCAGTATTTTGACCGTTTCTTCTTGAGTCATGACAACTGATGGTATCCAGAACCTTTCTTGAGTAACTGCCAACGAAGCACGTCTCCTCCTTCTCCTTAATTGGCAGTAAAAATCAAACTTCGTTCTTCCTTTTTTTCTTTCATCTGGTTTAGCATGTACCGTTCCCACACATGTTACACAGTGGGGCCTCCACACAACTCCAATCTGACATCTAAGGTACCACTGGGATGGTTTCCCTGTGGTAGCATGTCAAAAGTCACTTTGCACTCAGATCTTGCTTGCATCTTTTTTTTTTCAACCAAAGTGAACACCTGATCCTCCTCCACGACACGTCCTGGTGTTGCTGATGAGGCGTTGTCCATCTGCAACAAGGCACGTGATGCCCAAACAGCCTGCACTCCGATCTGACTTGGCACCTTGTCACCAGCTCCTCGGGGCGACCTTGATCGTCCAAACAACCAAGACCAGGAGAGCATCCAGCTGTGGAAACAATAAAACTGCTTTTCAACAAAAAGAGAGAAGAATTAGTTTTCTCTTTAATAACACATAAATTGGTACATTTACCCATTTTTCCTTCTCCTGCCTCTGGGATATTGCAGACCCAGACCAATTTTATAGCTTGAATTTGACCTGAAATACTTTTCAGTTTGTCAAATCATGTCTTTCATTTTCTCAGCATTTCCTTTTTTTTAACAGTTCATCCATTCCCTTAATCAGCCCAGCAGCTTTGTGGGTGATAAGGAAATATGATAAATCCATTCAACATGTTTTCCAGCTGACCAGTCTTTCACCTGTTTTCCAATAAAATGGGTCCCATTTTCTGTATCTGAAGGGGACCCTCATAAAATTATTTCATCATACTAAGACATTTTAAAGTAGATGTCTGATTTGCATATTTACAAAGATGAGTCACCAACACACCTGAATATGTATCTACAGCCGTACATACATATCTACACCCCTGTGACATGGCAAAGGGCCAATGAAATCCGTTTGCCAGATCTGATATGGTCCCTTTCCCCTATATGTCTCTGCATTTTTACTATCGTGACCCTCTCTCTCTCTTCTAATGCTGCATGCTACAATCAAACAATTCTTCATACATAACCACTTCATGCAAAAAGTGTCAATAATTAACTTTATTTATTAAAAAGAAATCCTTCTTCTAGTCTTGGCCCCACTCAAAATGTTTAACTCATCAGTTTTCAAAACTGAGATGTTAACTTTTTCCACAGAACCCCTCTTGAAAAGAGCTGAACTTTCACTTTAAATGTGAAACATCTGCAAAACAAGATGGTGAAATTCTTTCTATCTCAGATATTTTTTGGATACTTCTAGAGTTGTTTTTAGATGCTGTCAAAACTATAGCTGCAGGTAAAGCATTTATAAACAACATATGTTGCACTTCCTTCCAAACAACATACAATGCACTTCTTTCAAGGCAAACAGCTTAATTTAACACATCCAAACAACATATTTATTTCTAGACATTTCAAATCCACCCTTTTCCCCTTAAACCATCTTGACTTTAGGCATTTTAAAACATCCTTAGTGGCCCAAAATGTCAATACTTGTGCCTTTAATGGCAACATCAGATGTCTTAATTTCTCCTTTGACCTTTGGCATTTTAAAATCAATATCCCCTTCAAGTTTTGGGGCTTTTTAATTTAACGTCAAAATCTGGGCTCCCTAATTCTGGACCTTTGATGTTCAATGTTTGACAATATCTGCTTTTCAGAGTGTTGATGTCAACTTTTGGACCCTACTTTTGCCCCTCTAATCCCAATAATGGCTTCCAGCCCTCAGCTCTTCAGCTGACACATCATTCATCTCAGCTGCATGCACTCCTGCCTGCATTAATGCCCTCCAGAAAGCAGAACGAGTAAGTTCCTGCATGTTTTTCTGGCCGTCCCTTCTCGGCCCACGACCCATGGGTTGGCCAAATGATTTTTTCACAGTTTTCAGCTCTGTGCTCCTCCTTGTGAACGCACAGCGAGCGCGCCCCTCAGCACATCTCTGCTCGCACTCCCACAGGGTCACCCAATGACCCTGTAAATCAGAGTCCTCCGATGTTATCTGTCGGGCTGTTTCTACACAAACTTCAAACAACGGTCTCGAGCCTTGCAAAGCTCTGACTCGATGCGCTTTCATTTTCTGACCTCCACCTTTGTCTAACAGTCTCGAAAATCGAGCATCTGTGGATTGTGATATTAAACTCGACGGATTCCATCCGTCAGCCAACCTTGCAACATAAGCTCCGAATCGTTCCGGCAAAACATCACGCTATTTCTTCCTCATTTTACGCCTGCATACCGCGCTCTCAGCTACATTAATCAAGCGGTCTAGCTTGCACTCTGTCTGCGCATCAGATAACAACTGTTTTCGTTGTAAAAACTGTTTCTCTTTCTCCTGAACTTCCTCAACACATTTTTCTTTTTTCTCTCAAATTTTCCTCGCAACCGGGACACCTGCTCCACCGCCCCGTCAGCTACACTGCTCATTCTCACAAACTGAGCACCGAGCCGTCCATTCAACAAGCAGGCGGTCCTCACATTCTTGTTTGCTCCATTGAGCCTGTATTTGCATTTTCTGATTTTATGCTGAAGTCCTGTCATTGGTGCCATTTTTTTTTTCTGACCTTTATTGCCTGCAAAAGTGGTCAAAACATCACTCGGACTATCTGCTTGCAGAAAAATTGTTCTAATAATTAAGATGGGCTTCTTCACACCTCTTCAAAAACAATAAAAAAACAACTGGGATGGGATTTCTTCCCATCCCGGTACAACTTTTTCTCCGTTCAGCTCACGCCTCCTCAGGCGTCTGAATAAACTTTTTTTTTTCTCTGTTTTAAACTCTCACACAAAGGCTCGGGCGTCCCCTCCACCTCTTAAACACAAAGCCAGGGTTGGATAACTCTTCCAACCCGGCACAACTATGCAACTCGCATCAACATTTCTCTCAACACTCTTTTTTTTTTTTCCTTCGTTTGAATATGGTGCAGCCATTCAGAATTATTTATTTAAATTCTTAACATCCCATCCTCGTCGCCAAAAATGTATTGTGAAATTCTTTATCAAAAGGGCTCGTGAAACGGTCGGCACATATTCAGACAAATGGAAAAAATGAAAGACAGAAGCTGTTACTGCTAGGATAAATTAGTGTCCTTTATTATCCTGCCACAAAGAACAGCCAAGCAAAAAACATGTACACTCTTAACACACAGATTGAT
>NW_023623029.1:0-4497 GCF_014905685.2 Nematolebias whitei | reverse complement strand
GGCTGGCTGGGGTCGAGTCACCTCTTTCGGTTGAGCAAAGAGCAGTGCTCCGCTGAAGCCACGGAGCTCGAATGCCCATCATAAAACTAACTTTAACGTGGTTTAATGTGGCGCTATGGCTCTGTAGACATTGCACAATGCTGTCTTGTTTTGTGGTGTTTAGTGTAAAATACTTCCACACAGCGGACGTTTCGATGAAAAGTTTGTTAGCTGTTAGCCACAGTGCTGCTAACTCAGTCCTCACGTTGCAGCTGGCTGCAAACTATGAACTGGATTTCCAGAATGTGAGACGGGTCTTATTACTCTGGGTTCATGAGACACGCCGCCGTTCAGGAAATCCATTCCATAGTTTGAAGCCAACATGCATCATGGATCGGAAATATCGGCAGGTGGATTGGAAAATCCGATACGTAAATTATTCTGGTATCGGAGGCCGATAAGGATACTGGATCGGATCGGCCCCATCCCTAGTTCTGAGCCGGCTGCCCCTGTCTCTACATCTCCATCTTGGCCCCTACTGAACTTGATAAATAAATGGCAGTAAATGGATGAGCTGAAATGTTTTAATATTGTAATATTCAACATTCTTTTGAAACATTAATAAAGTAAATGTCTTCAAACAACTTGTGTGTGTGTGATATGCAGGTATACAGCCCAGTGATTTAACAAATGCAGCCTAACATGCATGTTTTTGGTCTGTGGGAGTAAACTGGAGTACATGGAGAGAGCTCACAAATGCACAGAGAGAATATGCAGGCTCCACTTGGGCTGGGATTTGATCTGCTGATCTTCTCGCCAAGAGGCAACAGCTCTACCAACTGAGCCACCGAGCCACCCCACAAATACATGTGCACCTATATTGTAGATGTGTTGACGGTGCTTGTCCTGTGGGCTCAGTCAGTTGTGAGGCTTTGTGCTGTCAAATGATGTGGACCGACAAATTGAATGGCACCAGCTGCAGTGTTAAAGAGTTAAACAGGTCAACACTGACGCACTCGGGTCACAGGCACTGAAAATGTGTCGTGAAGTGTTGCTTTTCTGGATTATTAGAGCATCTCTTTCTTTCCACATGTTTTAATTTTGTGTTTTAACTTAAACTTCAACATTAACTGGACACTGGTCTTTTTGAAATTTCAAAGAAAGTGGTCTGGATTAGATGAGCAGGATTAAACCTGTTACATTTGTTAAGATTATTTTGAGGTTTTAATGTGAGGGGAATCTTAACAAGATCCAAGTTCAGGCCTCTAACTTGATAACTTGATTAGTTAAACTCCATATTACAAAGCTAATCTTGGTTTTGCGTATGGAACAATTAAATCTAGCATGATGGGATGAAGAAACAACAAAGTCCATGCTCAATAATCCAGGTATACAATCCAATATTTTTCAGTCAGGTCATCTGAATGAAAAATGGGATTTGATACACTTTGAATGGGATGAAGAGACATAAACCTTACTATACAGAGCAATGCAACCAGTAGTCCTCTTAATCTTTTTTTGGACGTAAGCTGCTTTTTCATTTAATTTTCTTCCAGTCCCTGTACCTGACCATGATAGCAGATTATAAAGTGTCTTTAAATGTTCAAAAGCTGAACGCATGACCGAAAATAAGCGTCAAGCCTTAAACTTTCTACTGCAGAGTAACAGTATCTTAAATTCATGTTTGTAAAAAAAAGGAAAAACAAATCCAGGAAAGTCTTGACGTTTTCCTGAGAGATGACTCATCCTTCAGCTGGTTATCTGTATGTCGTTGTCAGCTCGGTACTTAGGAAATCACCATTTTGTTGCTGATTTTCTATTTCTTATCAAACTATGTTTTAATAAACTGCATTGTCTTTAGTATTTTTTGTAGATTTATCTAAATCAATTAAAACAAATTGAATGTTTTTTTTTGACAAACTGGTGGCAACGAGGTGTGTAAAAAACAATTTTACAATTGATTATTTGCTCAGTTGTCTGGTATGTGTTGATACACTAGTTCCTCTTTGAAGTTTAAGAGACCTTTAACACCTGAATTATTCATAAATACAGAAGAGGTGGCAAAACAAACAAACAAAAGCATTCTGCTGAAAATGACTGGTTGACAAAGGGTAAAAAAAAAAGCAGGCAAAGTCCGAAGAAAACTTTTTTAAGACCTTCAGAAATCCTGAAACTATTGAGCAATACATACAAAAATTAAATAAAAAAAACTGCAATAAAATCCGGCTGCTTTGAAGAAAAACAAGGCATGACTCAAGACTTTTGCACAGTAATGCACATTTAGAATGTTATCCTTTTTTCTTTATGTGCTTGCTGCCAATGCAAAGAGAATCATAGATGTAGACGATGATTAGATGTAGACTCATGATTTGCATCTGCAGTGATGAATTTTTTTTTATTAGAAAAAGGTTGCTAATGTGGGACATTCTTTATTTTTTTTATTAGAGAACAGTCATGTCATTTTAACGACCATATTTTTTGGACTATAAGGTGCAAATAAAATCCTTTAATTTTCTCAAAAATTGACAGTGAGCTTTATAATCGGATGTGCCTTATATATTAACTCTGGTTGTGCTTACTGACCTCAAACCAATTTTTTGTGGTTATTGTGAATGTGCTGAATAAAGTTTGACTTATCTGACTGTTTTGTTTCGCTCAATGTGCTTTACAATCCGATGCGCCTTTATGTATGAAAACAGACCCATTCATTGATGTTGCGCTTTACAATCCAGTGCACCGTACAGTCTGAAAAATACAGTATTTAGAATCAGCCAACTAAAATTTCTCTTAAGGAAAAATAGATTTGGAACTGTTATATATGTTTGCTTTTCAGAAATGTCTAAAGATGATATTCCCAAAATGACTAATAGCAAATTCTACATCTCTTCTACAGTGTGACTTGCTTTGACGGCAGGTTTTATTTCAGCTTGGGGGCTGCTTTGGATCATTTCTTTGGCGAAATTGTTATTTACTTTCCATGTATATCTCCAATTTATTGTTTATTTCATGCACAATGTACAGACTATTGGTTTGAATGCTGGTATAAAACATTTGGGAAAACTCTACTTTGCAGTGTGATACATGAACGCTTGACTTTGCATTGGCCCTTGCATTGGGGATTAAAAAAAAGGCAACCAGGAGAATAAAGGGATTATAGATGCACATTCCCTCAGTCAGGTCGTGTAGAGCCAATGGAATAAACTTCCTCGAAGACTGGCTGATTGCCGCTAACTCTGCATCAAATCATGTCCAATAATATCATCCTGGAAGCTGCAGCAGCAAATTTAGCACTTAGCTGGCCCCTTCCCTCCCTCCCCGCTGCTGTTGTCTGGATTTGGCTTGGCCGAGCCGTGCACCGCACCGCAGCAGCTGCAGCTCTTCGGCTAAAGGGCACGCAGACAAAGAGGCAGAGCCGATTATCTGTGTCTCATCCAGAGGCAGCACACAGCAGACATCTATTATAAAGCCTCAATGTGATGTTGAAGCTTTTCACTGGAGCCACAAAAGCCTTGAGATTATTGAGATTCCCCCTGATAGCAGCGCCATTGTTAGTGATATGAAGAGATCGCAGCAAGTGTGAAATATCTGCGCAGCCATCCTGCAAAACAAAGCTACTGTTGTGTGGATGCACTTCGCAAATGATGGTGAACCTGAAGTACACCGACTGATGCGAAATACAAGATATGATCTGAACATTTGCCTCTTGACTTGTATACGTTTCCTCATCCTACACGTATGTTGTTTCTTGCGAATAACATGCAGGACTGGAGTCATCCTAACCACACGCTCCACCAGTGAGAGCCCCATTTCAAGGTAAAGTAAAAGCATAGGCCATTCTTTAACTACTACACACCGATTCTGATTGAGTCAAACATGCTTTACAGCCAGTTAATTAGCTGTAAAGCAGGACTTAAAAGCAGAATTGACTTTGTTCAATTCCAAACCCAGCTAATCAGTGTGGCTTTGATGAAACTATGTGTTGTTTAACGGTGATGTGAGCAGAGCGTCGACACCTCCTATTTTTTCCATTACCTTTTTGGTTGGCATGTTTGATCTGTATTAATTAGCCATTTTTTAGAGTATAATTGGTGTGTGCCACGGCATACACCCAACTCTCTGCTCTTGTTTTTATCCGGTCATTATTCTTTCAAAACATAGTGAAAGTAATTAGAAAGAACCTTGAATTCACATCAGTGGAACACAATGAATTAATCAGTGAATACGTGGTTATTTAAAGCGCGAAACGAAGACAGTGTGCGACTCTTGATAAAAATAAAAAATCATATTCATAGTGGGTAATCGTCACAGGTATTACAGCTTTGAAATGGGTTCCTTTACTTTAGGAAGGAAATGGAAAGAAATACAATTACATTAGTGCTGCCTAGAGTGACTGAGATAACACGTGTTAGCGTCACCATCATGGCAAAGGGCTAAACTCTCCTTTTGTCACAGAATATGAAAATTATTTCAACTTATTTGATCTTACTCAATTTACAGAAGGTCTGTGTGTTTGAGCAT
>NW_023623028.1:0-4497 GCF_014905685.2 Nematolebias whitei | reverse complement strand
TTAGTAGCAGCTCATGCAGAAATGCTTGTGGACCTCAGCACACGGAACAAACAACAACAGAAAGCTCTGGTTTTCAACAAATAAATACAAATTCAAATCCTTTGCAAAAAGGTTGAAATAGGTGGAATATTTGACATCACTCACTCTTGACTCTTCATTTTAACGGTGGCAGCCAACCGTTTGCAACCATCTGGTGTAATATGGTTACTCGTGTTTCCAAAATGTTGTAGTTTCACACAACTTGCATACAGTGTAGCTCTTGTCCAGGTCGTAGATCCCCCTTCAACATGATGGAAGTTAAAATACCTCAAAGTGCTTGCTGTCAGTGCAGAGGGTGACCGTTGTTTGTCGCTCAGCCATTTTGTGTGTGTGTGCGTGCGTGGGCACTGCACCTCCACTCATCAGGGTTCTGCCTTTTGCGTTCCTCAACATTATGTTACAGTAGTCCCTCGCTTATCACGGAGGTTACGTCCCAGGCTTTAGAAACCCTGCCCACACTCTTGCAATGTTCTAAACTCTTAAACCTACATCATTTTCACAACATAATATATGTACTGCACAGTAACTACGTACTGAAAACAAAACCACACGGTCGTCCCGATCGAGTTCAAATCTGGATGAAAAAAGTCCCGGTGAGCACCGGAGAAATCACTGAACCTCCAAACGACGCCTCCACGCTCAAGAGGCCTCATGGGCCGGCAAGCAGCGCCCAGATTGACCGATGATGCTGGAAGTAGTTCTGGTCCAATTCCTGGTCGGTTTCCTACGGCTCTCTGCATCCACCGAGTGTCGAAGTCTCTATAAATAAGAACTAAACTTTTTTGGATTGAATTGAAACTTTCCCTCCATTACAGCAGAAAATAACAGCTTTCTTGGGAATTCTGGGTAGTGCGCTGTTGGCTTCTGGGAAATGTAGCCCTTTTGAGTGTTGATACATTGTAGGCTTATTGAGAGCAAATTACAAAATGCCCTCACCTGTCCAAAGTTTTATTTTTTTGTTAACTTTTTAACCGTACATTATCATACTGTCCCAATCATGTGAGTAATATTAAAGTTGACAATCACGTGTCGTGCACAATCTTACTTTGAAAAACCACGGAAGAGCAAGTCCGCAAAAGTCGAACCACGAAGTATTGAGGGACCATTAGATTTTAGACAATTCAGTCGTCCATGTTGGAATCAGGATTCTTCATAAAAAAAATTTAACCACAGCCTCTAGTTGATTTTCTTTAATTAACACTTCAGTTACTAAATGTGTTGTTCATCTTCAACAGCTAAACCACAAAGGAGCTACCAAATCACCAGAACAGAAAAGAAGAAAACACCATCACCAGCAGTCACATCATCAAAACAACTGGTCCGGAAGCTCCAGGTAAATGTGTGGAATGTGAATAAAATATAAAACAAAGAAACTTTGAAGATACATCTTTAAAATACATCTCATTTCATATTTGTTTTCCGGATCCAGGGACAGCAAAGTCAGTGAGAGGCCTGGACTGGGGGCTGAATCTGTTAAAGTAAGTGTTATACCGTGTTTTCTGCCGTACACGTCGCACTGCCCTATAAGTCGCATCAGTTCATATTTATCTAATAAAGTGGAAAATCCATAAATATGTCGCTTCGCCATATATGTCACATCTATTATGCGTCACCGCTGACAACCTGGAAATGTGGCTGGTGTCGTGCCAAAAATCAATTGGCTGCCAAATGGTGGCCGCGGGAGCGTGCATGGAAGGACTTTAACAAGAATTTAACAAGACTAACACCTAAAAACAATTATTTGTTTGCTAGAAATTATAGTAAAGGTGTGTGTCAGTTGAACTATTCCTTAAAAAATGCACTTTAATGGTCAGATCATCTGAATTTCAAAAATGGTTTAGCTACCTCAGTGCTACGAAGCGTGCACGTGCAGATGGACGAGGCGCTGCATTTCTTTAAAATTTAACAAGATGACCACCTAAAAGAATTATCCATCCATCCATTTTCTTCCGCTTATCCGGGGTCGGGTCGTGGGGGTAGCAGCCTAAGTAGGGAGGCCCAGACTTCCCTCTCCCCAGCCACTTGGGCCAGCTCTTCCGGGGGAATCCTGAGGCGTTCCCAGGCCAGCCGAGAAACATAGTCCCTCCAGCTTGTCCTGGGTCTTCCTCTGGGCCTCCTTCCGGTGGGACGTGTCCGGAACACCTCACCAGGGAGGCGTCCAGAAGGCATCCTAAACAGATGCCCAAGCCACCTCAACTGGCTCCTCTCGACGTGGAGAAGCAGCGGCTCTACTCAGAGTCCCTCCCGGATGATCGAGCTTCTCACCCTGTCTCTAAGGGAGAGCCCAGACACCCTGCGGAGAAAACTCATTTTGACCGCTTGTATCCGAGATCTCATTCTTTCGGTCACAACCCAAAGCTCGTGACCATAGATGAGGGTGGGAACGTAGATCGATCGGTAAATTGAGAGCTTCGCCTTTTGACTCAGCTCTCTCTTCACCACGACAGACCTGTACAGCGCCCGCTTCACTGCAGATGCTGCACCTATCCGCCTATCGATCTCACGCTCCATTTTTCCCTCATTCGTGAACAAGACCCCAAGATACTTGAACTCCTCCACTTGGGGTAGGACCTCCTCCCTGACCCGGAGAGGGCACTCTACCCTTTTCCGGCTCAAGACCATGGCCTCGGATTTGGAGGGACTGATCTTCATCCCGGCCGCATCGCATTCGGCTGCGAACCGCTCCAGCGAAAGCTGTAGATCACGATCTGATGAAGCCAATAAGACCACATCATCTGCAAAAAGCAGAGACGCAATCCTAAGGCCACCAAAACGGTCCCCTCAACACCTTGGCTGCGCCTAGAAATTCTGTCCATAAAAGTTGTGAACAGAATCGGTGACAAAGGGCAACCTTGGCGGAGTCCAACTCTCACCGGGAACAAGCCCGACTTACTGCCGGCAATGCGGACCAGGCTCTGACACCGGTCATCCAGGGACCTAACAGCCCGTATCAAAGGGCCCGGTACCCCATACTCCCAGAGTACCCCCCACAGGGCCTCCCGAGGGACGCGGTCGAACACCTTCTCCAAGTCCACAAAGCACATGTAGACTGGTTGGGCAAACTCCCACGCATCCTCCAGGACCCTGCTGAGAGTGTAGAGCTGGTCCAGTGTTCCACGGTCAGGACGAAAACCGCACTGTTCCTCCTGAATCCGAGGTTTGACTATCCGATGGACCCTCCTCTCCAGAACCCCTGAATAGACCTTACCAGGGAGGCTTAAGAGCGTGATTCCCCTGTAGTTGGAACACGCTCTACGGTCCCCCTTTTTGAATAGGGGGACCACCACCCCGGTCTGCCAATCCAGGGGAACTTCCCCCGATGTCCACGCAATATTGCAGAGTCGCGTAAGCCAACACAACCCTACAACATCCAGAGCCTTAAGGAACTCTGGGCGAATCTCATCCACCCCTGGGGCCCTGCCACCGAGGAGCTTTTTAACTACCTCGGTGACCTCAGCACCAGAGATTGGAGGGCCCGACCCAGAGTCCCCAGGCTCCGCTTCCTCAGTGGAAGACGTGCCGGTGGGATTAAGGAGGTCTTCAAAGTATTCCACCCACCGACCCACAACATCCCGAGTTGAGGTCAGCAGCACACCACTCCCACTATAAACAGTGTTGGTGGCGTACCGCTTTCCCCCCCTGAGACGCCGGATGGTGGACCAGAATCGTCTCGAAGCCGTGCGGAAGTCGTTCTCCATGGCCTCTCCGAACTCCTCCCATGCCCGAGTTTTTGCCTCAGCAACCACCCGAGCCGCATGTCGCTTGGACTGCCGGTACCCATCAGCTGCTTCCGGGGTCCCACAGGCCAAAAAGGCCCAATAGTACTCCTCCTTCAGCCTGACAGCATCCCTCACCGATGGTGTCCACCATCGGGTTCGAGGGTTGCCGCCGCGCCAGGCACCGACAACCTTGCGGCCGCAGCTCTGGTAAGCCGCCTCGACAATAGAGGCACGAAACATGGTCCACTCAGACTCAATGTCCCCCACCTCCCTCGGAACATGTTCAAAGTTCTCCCAGAGGTGGGAGTTGAAACTCCGTCTCACAGGAGACTCTGCCAGACGTTCCCAGCAAACCCTCACAATACGTTTGGGTCTGCCAGGTCTGACCGGCATCCTCCCCCACCATCGGAGCCAACTCACCACCAGGTAGTGATCAGTTGACAGCTCTGCCCCTCTCTTCACCCGAGTGTCCAAGACATGTGGCCGCAGATCAGATGAGACGATGACAAAGTCGATCATCGAACTGCCGCCTAGGGTGTCCTGGTGCCAAGAGCGCATATGGACACCCTTATGCTTGAACAAGGTGTTCGTTATTGACAATCCATGACGAGCACAGAAGTCCAACAACAGAACACCACTCTGGTTCAGATCAGGGGGCCGTTCCTCCCAACCACACCCCTCCAGGTCTCACTGTCATTGACCACATGAGCATTGAAGTCCCCCAGCAGAACAAGGGAGT
>NW_023623027.1:0-4498 GCF_014905685.2 Nematolebias whitei | reverse complement strand
ACTCCCCTTCCTCTTGGACTCTTTCATAAAACTTATATCTGGCAAAAATTGTGTTCGTCTTTGGCATGAGATGCTGTTCAAACCATTCAAAATAGGTTTTTAGCTTCTTAGCTTCATCACTGGTCAACTGCCATGTGTTACAAATATTTCTGCCTCGTTTTCGTACCCACAGGAGAAGATGGCTGCACAGGACGTCTTCCGACTTGTCTTTTAGCGGACTTGTCTTTTAGCGGACCGCTAAACATTAGCTTTGCGTGCTGGACGAAGTCCTGCCAGACCTCGGGGGGGTCCAGTCCATCTGCGGTGCGGGAACTCCGGACAAATCCATTTTGTAATCTCCAACGGTCGTGCAGTTCTTCTTCTTCTTCTTCTTCTTCTTAATGGAGTTTTATGGCGGTTGACATACCAACTGTTAGGTGCATTACCGCCACCTACTGGTGTGGAGTGTGTGCAGGAGATATACACACACAAAAAAAATAATTAAAAAAAAAAATATATATATATATATTTTTTTTTTTTTTTGAAATAACTTAACCTTTATACCTCATCTAAATTATATCTATTAAGTTTGTTTGTTTCAAGAAAATAATAATTTGATTTTTGACTTTATCATCACTACTAAAACTGTTATTAATTGTAAATGTTATATTCATTTTACTCATTTCTTTTTGGAAACTTCTTCTTTCGAATTCATATCCAGTACATTCTATAAAAACATGTTGTACTGTTTCAGGGAGATTACATTTGTCTCATAGTCCCGTTGCATGTTTTCCTATTACTTTAAGTGATTTATTGAGACCTGTTTGTCCTATTCTGATACTGGTCATTATTGTTTCTAGTTTCTTATTCCTTCCTGCTTTCTTTGTACATCCTACCTTTTTCTGAATGTTATACAAATGTCGTCCTGTATCATTTATGTCCCAATTTTCCTGCCAGACCTTCCCAACATATCTATTTATTATCATTTTACATTCAGCTTTACTTAATGGAATTTTATAGTTTATATTTTTAGATTTTAATGCCTGTTTTGCAAGAATGTCTGCACCTTCATTGCCTTCCACTCCCACATGTGCTGGGATCCAAACGAAATCTACTGATATTTCCCTCAAGTGAAGTTTATATAGAATGTGGTAAATTCTGTCAATTATGTCTTGTCTTTCTGATTTACTTGATTTGATGCTTAATAAGGCTGCCATACTATCAGATGCAATTACATATTTTTGATCATTATATTTTTCAATCCATTCTAATCCCATGATTATTGCTAATAATTCTGCTGTATAGACTGACAAGTTATTTGTTGTTTTTTTCTTCTTCTTCTTCTTCTTCTTCTTCTTCTTCTTCTTCATGGGATTTTATGGCGGTTGGCAAACAACGGAAGGTGTGCATTACCGCCACCTACTGGTGTGGAGTGTGGATCAAAGAGGCTATGTCTGTGTTTGTATTCTCCTGTCTAATTTTTTTTTTTTAAATGTATAATGATTTGAATACTTTTACTTCTTATTTACTTTTGCAATATATTTATTATACTAAATGTTTCTTTGATTTTTCCTAATTGTTCTCTCATACGCCTTCTGTGATGTTCATATTTCTGACAGACCAAAATGACATGTTCTATTGTTTCCTCCTGTCCACAGTGCTCACATTGTCCTGTATCATGTTTCTGAATCTTGTGTAGTGTGTTGTTAAGACCGGTATGTCCAAATCTTAATCTGGTTATTGTAGTGAACTTAATCTGAGGTCAAGACTAAGCCTAAGGTCAAAACTCTTGACCTTAAGAACCTTGTGGGACAGGAACTGTCATTTCATTGATTTGAATCCAGAAATACAGGTTCACCCATCCTGAGACTTTCTTTCTTGAAGATTCAAGTGAAAAGAACACTCTCTGTTTTATTATCATTACTATTTTACAAATGTTGATAATCAAAGTGTCTTAGTTCAAACCATTTTAGATGTTGCAGTGAACTAATCAATTTTATTAACTGTGTAATGATTTTTAATTCTCATGCAAAGTTAGAACTCATGTTAAAGCTGTTACAGAGTAATTATGCATTTTCTGATTTCTGTCTGTGAATGAGCAAAGTGTGCGTTCCAGGGTCAGGAGTCGAAGCAGACATGCGTTGGAACAACTGTCCTGTTTATATCCTCTCAGACGTCAGCAGGGGGGTTTTGGCACCTGTTTCTTAAACTCGCCAAAACAAAACTCTCTCTGTCTGTGAGAACATTTCTGATCTGTTCCATAACAATTCTTGCTGCCTTCTAACCTTTTACGTCACAAAACACACCCCGTCTGGTCGGTTCTGGCCAATGGGGAGACTCCCGAATGAACCGGGAAAAGAGCTCTTTAAAATGTCGGTACTTCCTGGTCTACTCAGTTCAGTCAGTTCTGTGAGGGCTGTGAGAGTTCAGTTCTGTGGGAGTTGGGTCTCTGTTCAGTTCTGTGAGCCGGGAAGATCCTGACATGACAACAGAGCTCTTCCGAGTTTCATGGGATTATAACATCTTCACTGAGGTGAGCTGTGGCGGACAGAATCTCGCCGCTACTCCGGACGAGTAACAGCATCCTACGGAGACGCTGAAAGGGTGCGTTAAACGGAATCTCGCCTGAGACATCTCCAGGTAAAAGAGTCGATTTCACCACCTAAGTGTACTGTAAGGAAGAAGCTGAAGAAAGCCCGGAGAGTGCCGTTCTGTTCAACACTCCCTCAAACCCCATCTTTTACTCTTCTTTAAACTTCTTTCCCATCTTTAAACTCCTCTCTCAAGTAGAAATTCTTCCAGATATTTAGAAATGTCTGTGTAAAGTGCTCATCCACCGCCGTGTGGATAAAAAGATCATAATTGTACAGTTTTCATAAATGTCTGTGGTGAAGCAACGGAAAAATCATGGCCGTATGATTTTTCCTGATTGATTGCTTATGTTGTTATTTTCATAATTTGTCAAATTAATGTAAATGTTTGATGTTAAACTTTGATTCTGTAAATAAATGGCCGCATTCATTTTGATGGGTCAAAGATAAATGACGTCTCACGTTTGCATTTCATTAAATTCAATGCACGTTTTATTCAGTCCAGAAAAATGAGGAATCCGTGTTAATTGATGAATATATCTGAGCATCTGTTCATCTACATTATTAGTCTTTCTTCTCTTCTGTTCCTCCCTCCTGTTCTCATTTCTCCCACTTGTCTTTGAATTCTGTAGTACCATCTTCCTTTGTGCTCTTCTTCCCACTGTTTTTGCCATTTTTCCTTTAGTTTTTGTTTCACTATGGTTCTTACTTCTGATTTACTGATGGATATTGTGAAATTGATTTGATCTTTTGTTGCTGCTTTTGCTGCCCTGTCCGCTGCTTCATTCCCTCTGATCCCTATTTGTGCTGGTGTCCATAAAAAAAACAGACAGTACGTTTGTGGTCCGTGTGACCGGTTCTGGAGCTGGGGTTCCGTACCGGCAATCTGTGGGAAACGGAAGTTAAAAAGCTTCACACACTGATGCAACTGTTGCAGTTTAGATACACTTTAACATAATGTGATATAAAGTAAATGAATAATAAGAGTGATGATAATAAAATTGAAAATGAAATAAAATTGATGAACAAAATAAACTGGTATCAATGTTTTCATTTCTACAATTCCTCCCTTTTGTTCCCATAGGAACAACAATAACACGAATATGTACAGATATAGAGATATAGACACTGATTAACAGAACCTTCAAGGCACATGTGTCGTACGGAGTATGGTTTAACATATGGCTATCATAAACATCAGTTAGAAATCTGCTAAGGCTGTTTTTGTGGGGGCAGACCCCTGTAATGAGAGCAAGCAATGTATGATGTTTCCAGGTGTGTGTGGTCAGTGGATGAAAAGCCTGGCATGAACAAGATGATGCTGGAGATCATCATCTGACGAGAGCTCCCACCTTCTAACTGTGAAGAACAAGAGCAGCTCAGTGATTCCCTCAAGGCTCAGTGAAGGTGCTGAGAGCTGCAGAGAGGCTGATCCATGGAGCTTCAACACAGCAACCTCCAAACATGTCCACCCTCACACACATCGTCCATGAAGACACTGGACCAGAGCACAAGATAATAAGACACTGATACCAACAACAACAACAGACATTCACAAATGATTCAGACAAGTTTAAGTTTTTTTAATTGTTTGTTTGTTTTACAATTGAAAAACAGTTTGTAATCCACTGTTGTCATCACTCTTTGTTAAAATCCAGGTCTCTCTTGTAAATGAGTCCTATTGGCTCAGTGGAACTAACCTGTATCAATAAAGGTTGAATGGATATAAATATAGACATAATGATTTATTCAACCTTTTATTTATACAGGTTGGCTTCATTGAGCCACAAGGACTCATTTACAAGAGACCTGCTCCAGACAGAACAGTAAACAATGGCAACGATAAACTACAGTAAAAATGATAGAGATGATATATACATATATATATGGTGGCAATATGTGGTTATATACAAAATAGATATAATTGT
>NW_023623026.1:0-4498 GCF_014905685.2 Nematolebias whitei | reverse complement strand
TAGGTCTAGATTGACATAAAAGCATTAAAATAATAATTTCTATATCATTCCACCCTTGCCTTTTACGGCAATTTAGACATTTAATTCTGAAAAGTAACACACACAAAATGTATATGTTTGAATAGGCATAAAGGCAACTTAACACCTTATTAAACATTTTTTATATCATTCCACCCTTTTGCCTTTTATGGCATGTAAAACATAATTCCACAATACAACTTTTAGTTTTGAAAATGCCATCCCTTTAAGTTGAACTCTAAACGATCTCCGACCTCTGAATGGTTGAGTTCTCCTGCAATTGAAATTGTTCTGGGACTTTATCCTAAATAAACTCACTCACACAGTTATGATTCATTACATTCCCACTGACACGATCATTGTAAATCAAAACACCTGGTAGGTGTTCAGATTATAGTTTTTTTTTCCTCACCAAACCATGTACCAGCTGTATTATAAATTTCCTGATTAATTCTTTTTTTTAAACCCTCATAATATAAAAACAAGTTCCCAAAAATACACAAAGTTAATACAGAGATACATAGATCAAACTAGTTATTCTTCTTTTCACTAAACAAACAAAAGGGATACTGCATATATTTTGCGCCGTAGATAATATTCCTGCGAATATATCCCACCCAATGGTGAGCCGACGCTTATACTATTAGTTTTAGCCATATGTAAAAACCTTTCTTTGAGCCATGCAGGTGGACACTGTTAGGTCAGACACGTTTAGACTTATGAGACTTGATCATTTCAGTCAACTCTATGGACTCATTCAATGCACATTTTAAATGATCCAGAGAGACTCGCCATGGAATAAGACGAGATTCAGAACTATAATTAGTCAAACGATAAGTCTGGTTGTTCCGAGTTCACAGATGTACACCACACACACATCCAGAGAAAGGCACCTTAGGTACTTTTTATTGTTGCTCTAACCTAGTTCATGAGTCTAATCACACAATACCTTGTCTCTGGTTAAACATGGGTTAACATGATTAGTTTCAACATACATATCACTCTTTTATCAGCTGTCTCACATAGTTGCATGTCATATGTGAGATTTGTCTGTGGCTCAAACCACTCACCCTGTACTTTTATATATATATTTTTTTTAAACCAGTGTCCTTGTACAGTTATTAAAGGCAAAATGTGATATTTGCATAACTGTGGTTGCCTTCATTACATTTTGTCAATTCAGGTTTTAAATGTTCCATACTCTCCTCCACTTATGATGATTCGATGTAGTGACACCACCCTCTGGCAGGGCTCCTCCTGCAGCTGTACAAAAAAAGAACTGCAAGGTACACAGGAAAACAAGTTCAAAGCTTCAATTATGTTGGAGAGCACTTTTTCTGTGCTCCCCCACATCTTTGGCTGCAAGTTTATTTCTTTTATCAGTATTTTGACCGTTTCTTCTTGAGTCATGACAACTGATGGTATCCAGAACCTTTCTTGAGTAACTGCCAACGAAGCACGTCTCCTCCTTCTCCTTAATTGGCAGTAAAAATCAAACTTCGTTCTTCCTTTTTTTTTCTTTCATCTGGTTTAGCATGTACAGTTAGTCACACACAGAGGCACCTCGGCCTCTATCATCAGCCAGCATCCTGTTGATACGAGAGGGACATCAAATCCATTGCGTGCACATTGTTTACACATGTAGATCTTGCAGTCACTCGATACATTGGCTATTTTACATTGCTTTTGGGTTGGACATGTGAAATGTGCTTGTGTTCTGTTTGCTTTGTTATTTCTCGCCCAAGAGATGCTGAAACTTTCTTGTTCCACCTCAATCAGCACCCGTCCCGGTGTCAGCGAGAAGGCGTTCTCCAGCAGGACCGTGGCACCTACGACAAGGTACACGATGACCAAAGGTCCTGCACTCCCATCGGACGGGTGCTTGTTACCAGCTTCTCATGTTGTCCTCTGCGCGGTCCCATCCAGTCCGCAAAGATCAATGAAACATCAAGCTGTGGAAGCAAGAAAACTGCTTTTCAACAAAAAGAGAGAAGAATTAGTTTTCTCTTTTATAACACTTATGAATTGGTACATTTACCCATTTTTCCTTCTCCTGCCTCTGGGATATTGCAGACCCAGACCAATTTTATAACTTGAATTTGACCTGAAATCACTGTCACTGGCTCTAGAACAATTCATTCATTCTCCTAATCAGCCCAGCAGCTTTGTGGGTGATAAGGGAATATGATAAATCCATTCAACATGTTTTTCAGCTGACCAGTCTTTCACCTGTTTTCCAATAAAATGGGTCCCATTATCTGTATCTGAAGGGGACCCTCATAAAATTATTTCATCATACTAAGACTTTTTAAAGTAGATGTCTGATTTGCATATTTACAAAGATGAGTCACCAACACACCTGAATATGTATCTACAGCCGTACATACATATCTACACCCCTGTGACATGGCAAAGGGCCAATGAAATCCGTTTGCCAGATCTGATATGGCCCCTTTTCCCCTATATGTCCCTGCATTTTACTATTGTGACCCTCTTTCTTCTAATGCTGCATGCTTCACATCGTTGTATTTGCAGTTCCATCTGTCTTGTTCTACAACTAATCAAACAATTCTTCATACATAACCACTTCATGCAAAAAGTGTCAATAATTAACTTTATTTATTAAAAAGAAATCCTTCTTCTAGTCTTGGCCCCACTCAAAATGTTTAACTCATCAGTTTTCAAAACTGAGATGTTAACTTTTTCCACAGAACCCCTCTTGAAAAGAGCTGAACTTTCACTTTAAATGTGAAACATCTGCAAAACAAGATGGTGAAATTCTTTTTATCTCAGATATTTTTGGATACTTCTAGAGTTGTTTTTAGATGCTGTCAAAACTATAGCTGCAGGTAAACCATTTATAAACAACATACAATGCACTTTCTTCCAAACAACATATTTATTTCTAGACATTTCAAATCCACCCTTTTCTTCTTAAACCATCTTGACTTTAGACATTTTAATACATCCTTAGTGGCCCAAAATGTCAATACTTGTGCCTTTAATGGCAACATCAGATGTCTTAATTTCTCCTTTGACCTTTGGCATTTTAAAATCAATATCACCTTCAAGTTTTGGGGCTTTTTAATTTAACGTCAAGGTCTAGGCTCTCTAATTCTGGACTTTGATGTTCAATGTTTGACAATATCTGCTTTTCAGAGTGTTGATGTCAACTTTTGGACCCTACTTTTGCCCCTTTTAATCCAAATAATGGCTTCCAGCCCTCAGCTCTTCAGCTGACACATCATTCATCTCAGCTGCATGCACTCCTGCCTGCATTAATGCCCTCCAGAAAGCAGAACGGGTAGGTTCCTGCATGTTTTTCTGGCCGTCCCTTCTCGGCCCACGACCCATGGGTTGGCTAAATGATTTTTTCACAGCTTTCAGCTCTGTGAACGCACAGCGAGCGCATTCCTCAGCACATCTCTGCTCGCACTCCCACAGGGTCACCCGATGACCCTGTAAATCAGCACAAACTTCAAACAACGGTCTCGAGTCTTGCAAAGCTCTGACTCGATGCGCTGAATTCATTACCTGACCTCCACCCTTGTCTAACAGTCTCGAAACTCGAGCATCTGTGGGTTGTGATATTAAACTCGACGGATTCCATCCGTCAGCCAACCTTGCAACATAAGCTCCGACTCGCTCCGGCGAAACATCACGCTCTTTCTTCCTCCTTTTACGCCTGCATATATGACCGACCGCGCTCTCAGCTACATTAATCAAGCGGTCTAGCTTGCACTCTGTCTGCACATCAGATAACAACTGTTTTTGTTGTAAAAACTGTTTCTCTTTCTCCTGAACTTCCTCAACACGTTTCTCTTTCTTTCTTTTAAATTTTCCTCGCAACCGGGACACCTGCTCCACCGCCCCGTCAGCTACACTGCTCATTCTCACAAACTGAGCACCGAGCCGTCCATTCAACAAGCAGGCGGTCCTCACATTCTTGTTTACTCCATTGAGCCTGTAATTGCATTTTCTGATTTTATGCTGAAGTCCTGTCATTGGTGCCATATTTTCTGACCTCTATTGCCTGCAAAAGTGGTCAAAACATCACTCGGACTATCTGCTTGCAGAAAAATTGTTCTAATAATTAAGATGGGCTTCTTCACACCTCTTCAAAAACAACAAAAACAACTGGGATGGGACTTCTTCCCATCCCGGTACAACTTTTTCTCTGTTCAGCTCACGCCTCCTCAGGCGTCTGAATAAACTTTTTTTTTCTCTGTTTTAAATTCTCACACAAAGGCTCGGGCGTCCCCTCCACCTCTTAAACACAAAGCCAGGGTTGGATAACTCTTCCAACCCGGCACAACTATGCAACTCGCATCAACATTTCTCTCAACACTTTTTTTTTTCCCTCGTTTGAATATGGTGCAGCCGTTCAGAATTATTTATTTAAATTCTTAACATCCCATCCTCGTCGCCAAAAATGTATTATGAAATTCTTTATCAAAAAGGGCTCGTGAACGGTCGGCAC
>NW_023623025.1:0-4499 GCF_014905685.2 Nematolebias whitei | reverse complement strand
GCCCGAGGTGAAAAAATCACAAAGGTTCCAGAAACAAGGCCCTACACCTCTGAGCTCGGAAGAGACAGAGAAACTACGCAGGTTGTTAGAAACTTTGAAACACACTGACACGGGAAACCAACCTGGAGCACTATGCAGTGATGTAATCACTATTACATCTGAGGGCGTGAATGACAACGTCACAGATGTCGGTGAAACACACCAAGACATTGTTGTTGTGGCCTCCAACAACCCCTCATCGGATGAAGGGGGGATGAACTCACACACAAACGATGACGAGTTATCGCAAGCTGAACACTCAGAAACAGCTAATGCTGTGCTGACAGTTTAGATAAACCAAGATTACACAGACAAGGCTGAGCGTGTGAAGAAACGTCAGAAAAAACCTAAGAGGTTTCTGTGTAACTTTATCAGAAGGGGGTCGCCAAGAAGGCGTATCTGTCAGTAACACTCGAAGGGGTCCTCACACATGAAGCACTACTGGACGGTGGGGAAGACATAACAATTATGTCAGCTAAACTGTTCGAGGAGCTGAGGACAGCCGTTGGCAGTGTTAACAGGGTAATACCTCTCACAGAATGTGCTGTAGAAATGCAGGGTCTCTCAGAGACGAGGACAACCCTGACAGCTATAGCAATGGTTCACATGCAGATTGGTAGAATGACACTATACCACCCGGTACACGTGTCTAGTGTTGACTCATTCCCATTTTTGGTTGGCCAGGATTTTATAAATCACTTCGACGCGATTATAGATTATGGTGATCAGACGATGTGGGCCAAGGTGAGCAAACCACTGCCAATAGAAATGCCTCCGGAGTGTAACACAGACTGCCTGACAGCAGGTACCGCGGAGGGCGCAAAGGACTCCTCACACGAGGACACGAGCCCGGTGAGTATTCCTTTGAAATCATGTGAAACCAAAGAGACCCACACGGTGGTCCAAACTCTGACCCAACAAGACAGCCTCCTCTGTGAGCTGGAGCAGTCAGAGTCCACCAAACACTACCTACCACTGGTAGTTAAAGGTGTAGAGATCCAAGGATCCCACACCAACGATGCTGTTCTGTCTCTGTGGACTGATAAATCAGCAATTAACTGAGCTTTCTATGAAACCTTGGTTCACAAACACGTGGGTCTAGAACTAATTAAAAAAGCTTTCCGCTTTCCATTAGTTCCCAATAGTTCACAGGTAATGACTGCTGAAGGAGTCATTAACCTAAAACTAAACTGGAACCAACGAGAACTGGTTCACCCGTTTCTCGTGATCCAAAACTTACCACATGAAACCTACATAGGCTCAGACATTTTGGTAAGGTTGGGTGTCCATGTGGACACCAACAACAAGGTGCTGTGGTCCCTAAAACCAGCCACAAAGGATCCTCCTGTGCTAGACACAGCAAACCTTAAGGCTGGGCAGACCATTCCAGAGGCCTGCCAGGTTGCTAACAACCAAACCACCACAGTACCACCTCAGGTGATTAACCTAATGGTGCGAATCCACATCGTAGCTGGACAAGCTGTTAGCCATAAACAGGCACATTTTCAACCTTCTCCTGCGTTTTTCAACTTGGGACTGTCCGTGGAAGCCACGAACCAAGTGAGCCTTGACTCCAGGACCACATCTGTTGCTGTGTGTAACACAGGCACGGATGAGGTGATGATCCCAAAAAACACTATGCTAGGATGGTTGATTTCCACTGATTTTCATGATTTTGAACTAGGCATTCCATTTCTGGGAGGACTCCCAGAAAACCTGGTACCAAGTCAAGAAGCTGGGCCATATGGTTCACAAAACCAACACAGGCCATAGCTCTTTTCTCAACCGATGACGTCGACCAAGGACCTCAAACCTATGGTGTCTTACCCATAGACAGGTCCGACGACTCAGAAAGGGATTCGTTGGAGCTCCCCAAAGAGCAAGAACCCTTATCAGTCTCATCACAGATTGAACAGGTGGTCGCCCAAGCCGACGCTCTGACATCTGATGAAGAAAAGGACAAACTTCGCCAAGTTCTTTTAAAATATGAAAAGTCATTTTCAACTGACTCAACAGATTGTGGGTTGACCTCACTCCACACAGTGAGCATCCCAACCCCACCCAACGCACCACCAACATTTGTCAGACAATACAAGATCCCTCTGGCAGCACATCAGCCTGTCCAGGAGATCGTTGATGACCTTTTGGTCAAAGGTATAATCAGACAATGTAACAGCACCTACTCTGCGCCTTTATGGCCAGTCTTAAAACCAAATGGTAAGTGGAGACTTACCATAGACTACAGGAAGCTAAATAAACAAGTACCCTTATCCAGGTGGCCAATGACTCAGCTCCATCAAGAACTGCCAAAGGTCACCGATGGTAAATACTTCTCTACCCTCGACGTCGCCTCTGGTTTTTGGACCATCCCTGTGCGCGCCGAGGACCAACACAAACTAGCTTTCACTTTTGGCAGCCGACAACACACCTTTACCAGGTGTCCCTTTGGCTACGCTAACTCACCTGCAGAGTTCAACATCTTTTTGAACAAAGCATGTCCAGACGTCCACGAGCGTGGGACACTGATCTACGTGGACGACATCCTTTTGAGGCAGCCAACACTGGACTCTCATTTGGCTGAGATCGACCACGTCCTAAATCAGCTAACAACTGCTGGTGCTAAAATCTCACTGTCAAAGTGCCAGTGGTGCAGAACCAAGGTGGACTACGTTGGCCTCCTAGTAGGTCCGGACGGAGTACAACCACAACTGACTCGCACCCAAGGCCTAGACAACCTCAAAGTCCCAACCAATCTCAAAGAACTACAGAGTTTTCTTGGAGTGTGTAATTACTCACGCCAGTTCATAGAGCATTATGCGGATCTCGCAAAACCACTGACTGAACTCTTAAAGAAAGACGTTCCTTTTGTCTGGACTGATACACAGCAGCAGGCAATGAACGCTCTTAAAGACAGGCTCAAGTTAGCCCCATGTCTAGCCTACCCAGACTACAACAAAGAGTTCTACTTGGAAGTGGGCTTCTCAACTCACTGCATAAGTGCAGGTCTGTACCAAATACACGACAAAGACAAGCGTGTTGTGGCCTACGCCAGTGTAGATGAACAGATGCGGCAAAATATTCATCAATTAAAACGGATTCCTCATTTTTCTGGACTGAATAAAACGTGCATTGAATTTAATGAAATGCAAACGTGAGACGTCATTTATCTTTGACCCATCAAAATGAATGCGGTCATTTATTTACAGAATCAAAGTTTAACATCAAACATTTACATTAATTTGGCAAAATATGAAAATAACAACATAATCAATCAATCAGGAAAACCATACGGCCATGATTTTCCGTTGCTTCACCACAGACATTTATGAAACTGTACAATTATGATCAATTATCCACACGGCGGTGGATGAGCACTTTACACAGACATTTCTAAATTATCTGGAAGGATTTCTACTTGAGAGAAAAATTTAAAGATGGGAAGGAAGTTTAAAGGGAGTAAAAGATGGTGTTTGAGGGAGAGTGTTGAACAGAACGGCACTCTCCGGGCTCTCCTCAGCTTCTTCCTTACAGTACACTTAGGTGGTGAAATCGACTCTTTTACCTGGAGATGTCTCAGGCGAGATTCCGTTTAACACACCCTTTCAGCGTCTCCGTAGGATGGCCGGGAATCGTCCGAAGTAGTGACGAGATTCCGTCCGACACAAGCTCACCTCAACAAGTGGAAAGTGTTATATTCCCATGAAACTCGGAAGAGCTCTGTGGTCATGTCAGGGTCTTCCCGGCTCCCAGCTAGACCCAACAGAACTTCCCAGAACTGAGAACTGGGCAAATCCAGAACTGGCTCCCAGAGCAACTGCACAGCACTAGGACATCTCAGCACTGTCCGCGCCGCAGAACTTCTCCAAACCCACAGAACTGAAGACCCCGCTTAAACCAGGAAGTACCAACATTTTTAAAGAGCTCTTTTCCCGGTTCATTTGGGAGTCTTCCCATTGGTCAGTACCGACCAGACAGGGGTGTGTTTTGTGACGTAAGAGGTTACTAGGAGTCAGAAAAAAGCAAGAATTGTTATGGAACGGGTTAGACTGTTCTCAGAGACAGAGAGAGTTTTGTTTTGGCGAGTTTTAGAAACAGGTGCCAGCTCTACGTCTGAGGGGATGTAAACAAGACAGTTGTTCCAACACATGTCTGCTTCGACTCCTGACCTTGGAAAACGCACACTTGCTCATTCAAAGACAGAAATCAGAAAATGCATAAAAATCTGTAACAGACCTTACCATGAATTCTAACTCTGCATAAGCATTAAAAATCATTACGCTGTTTCACAGTTAATAAAATTGATTAGTTCACTGCAACATCTAAAATGGTTTGAACTAAGACACTTTGATTATCAACATTTGTAAAATAGTAATGATAATAAAAAGAGAGTGTTCTTTTCACTTGATTTTCAAGAAGGAAAGTCTCAGGATGGGTGAACCTGTATTTCTGGATTCAAATCA